>NW_027203456.1:0-76387 GCF_024711535.1 Dipodomys merriami
GGAAAACCCTGCAGCATATATTTAATTGGTTCTGGCTTATTTTACTTAATATCATTTTTTCCCAGTCTTTCCATTTCTTCAGCAATGGGGTAATGCCATTCTTTCCAATGGAAGCACAGAATTCCATCCATACAACAGAATTGAAGATCCAGAAATGTATCCACTCCTATAGGCACATAATTTTTGTTAAGGAAGCCAGAAACACAGGACGGAAGATGAACAGCCTCTTCAAAACACTGTCCTGGTAGAATTTGCTGTACACAGAAAACTGAAGTAGATCCTTATATATCCCGCTGCACCAAAATCGACTCCAAATGGATTGAAACCCTCAATGTAAGTCCAGATACCTTGAGAAAGTTACTGGAAGAGTTAGGGGAAACATGAGGTCTCCTTGGCACAGGTCAAAACTTCCAAAGTAATTCAGGATAAATGGGATTACATCAAACCAAATCAATCATTTGTCAGACTCAAAAGCCATGAAAAAAAAGATAGTGTAGCACAGATTTATTAGGGAACAAACCTACAGATCAGAGCCTCAGCCAATGCTAAACGCTTTCTCCCTTTTCTAACTAGGTTATTTATACTGGGTTTACTTAAATATTAGAGATTTCTGGTGGGAATTAGTCAGAAAACAACTAATGCTAAGACAGAGAGTATGTGAAATAAGTTATAGCTGGAGTAAGGGAGGGATTAAGGCAGGTGGATCTATTCCAAGCCTTGGCTTGGTAACAGCTAAGTGAGGTATAGCTGCACCAGGGAAGGGGGGTAAAGCAGGAATCGTTATAAACAAAACACTGGTCTGAAGCCTCAAAATAAAGACCCCAGTCTGTATGGACCAAACACTCTCTAACATGATGTTTTATTTAAATTAACAAGCACGATTTAAGATTTTAGGAGAGTGGGATGTTGCATAGTCACAGGCAATTTATCCAATGTCAGGTAATCCAATATACTCTTTCACTTTACCCAATAGACAGGTTTCAACAAAAATGAATACAATGAGATTGTACAAATGAGACTGCGACTTTTCCCTCTCATGAATTAAAATTCTGTCAAATGATTTCTTCCACATGTTTCTGTTTCTCATGATCTTTTCTTCTATTTTATCTTCATTATTGATGTTCATAATACTTTTTTGATGTTGCCTTGAGTGTGTTTTATTTTTAGGCCTTGAACTTGATTTTTAATGGTCTCCTTTGTATTTTTTCTCATGGCTGATGACACTCTATCCTTGAGCCACATTCTCACCTTCTGCTTCTTGCTGGATAATTGGAGATAAGTTTTCCCATTTTTGTCTATTTAGACTGACATTGAACTAAATTATTCAGGTCTCAGCCTCCCGAGTTGTACGATTGTACACATGAATGGCTAACACCAACTTTGCTTTACTGTTATTTTATTTACGAGGTAGAGGAAAGTGGAATTATATTTGTGTTAAGTGTGCAATTTTCAAATACAAGTTTGAATCAACTTTATATAGTGTATTGATATCAATTTTAACAGTTAAATCAATGAATATTACACATTCCCACAGAAATATAATTGAAAACAAAAGCATAATTGTTTTCTTAAAACAAGTAATGGAACCATGAATTTCTTTCACTTTACAAATCATGTTTTATATAATGTTAATTAGCAGATTTCTATGACTAAAAGTAAATCTATTAATTATATACCACAAGATGAAAAGTTATTATAGTTAAGAATAGATATTTCATCACAGCCAGAAGATAAGTTTTTGAGCATTCTCACTAAAAAGAAATGTTACACTCAGAATTTAATGGGTATGATACAGCTTGATCATTCCACAAGGTATAAATGAATGGGATTACCACTCAATACTTCATAAATAGGTAAAAAAATAATTATGTAGCTAGGAGCCAGTGGCTCATGCTTGTAACACTAGCTACTAAGGAGAAGGAGTCTGAGAACTGAGAATCATGGTTCAAAGCCAGCCTAGGCAGGAAAGTCTGTAAGACTCTTATCTCCAATGAGCCACCAGAAAACTGGCAGTGGCTCAAGTGGTAGAGCACTACTCTTGAGTTAGCTGAGGGAAAGTGTCCAGGCTCAGATTTCAAGCCCAAGGACCGACAAAAATTAAAAATAAACAAATATTTTTACAAAGATTTTAAAATATATATTCTAAAAGTTTTTAAATCCTCACTAAATATACTAGTTCATATAAATATAGAGAAGTGTTTTCTGGATTTAGTTGTCATTGAATCAATTTTGTAAATCACACATTTCTCACTCAATTCATATTTGTACGTATATATACTTATATATCTTAAGTATAATAACTGATACGTGATAGGCAGTGCTGTTTTAGGAATCTCCCTTGACTTTCTAACATTAACCCTTCTCCCCTAAAATCTATATGCCCTCAAACCTTATTAGAGGTTTCATCTCATTGGAGCAGCCATAATCTTTGTTTGGAACAACTGTAACATTTTACATGTATTTCACTTAGTTTAAGAACCAAAGCACTCAAGTCATCTTAACAATGCCAGTAATAGCAAAATATCTTCCGAGATTTTCAGTCTCTTAAGAGATGAAAATCTTTAATTAAGTGGCGCTGTAGCTCAAGTGGTAGAGCACTTGCCTTGAGCTGAAGAGCTGAGGGACAGTGCCCAGGCCCAGAGTTCAAGCCCCATGACCGACAAAAAAAAAAAAAAAAAAAGAAAATCTTTAATTAAACATCTGTTTTTTTTTTTCTGCCTAACAACTTATATTTTAGGAAGATCTTTTTGGCTAATCCTCTATTCCTGATTAGAAGACCGGAACAAAGGTAATAATGAAAACAGCCAAGGAAAATACTTGGAAACAATTAAAAAAGCAATCACAGACTCTCCTGTTTTCACCGGTTTCAATGATAATATAAGTTAAAATATCATGTTTTTGTTGCATTTAAAGAGCAATAATTAAACTTTAATTAGCAGTGACGAGGGCAACAGAAAATTTTGAAGGCAGCTTGACTTTGAACAATTCAACATAAGCATAATGGATTTATCTTGTTTTTCTATGCAGTTGCCAAAATAATTGAGAGCAACACGCAAAGGCAGGAAAACACTTAAGCCAAAGCAGTAAACTTTTGTGTATAAGATTATTGTGAGGGTCTGACTCTTTCAAAGTCAAGCTTGCAAAGAGGAAAGTGTATTTGCTTTGGTGATAACAATAAAAAATATATAAATCCTTTATTAATGCTTATCATATCTTGACTAGGACTGCTTGATTTGGAGAAGAGGAAAGGTATGAAAAAGTTCAAGATTCTTTGACTATTCCAAAAGATCATTCTTGTTTAGCATCTATAGCGATGGAAGTATGCTTGGTTACTCTTAGTATCATGCTTGCTTACTTTTAGAAGCAGTGATTGTTTCTGGGTTATAAGCTGCAATCCTTGGGTCTTAAAAAAGGGTCATTTCCTAAGAGAGGAAAGTTGCTGTGCAAACAAACCTAAAATATCAAAGACAGCATGGTGGAAACTATTTTCTAGCTATATCACAATCTGTAGGTGTAGATTTTGTTTCCCATTGTTCCAGGGGACACATTTTTGTTATCTTCTTTTTCACCATCTAGTGATATTATAATATCCTATACCATCCTGGGATGGCTGTATCTTTACTGGATTCTCTTATTTCTGTTGGAAAGTTAGGAAGGATAGAAAATTGAGTTTCTGTTTCTGTTTTACCTTATTTTTTATTACTTTAGAAACTGTAACTCAAAATTACAGAAATTTTCTCTATCTTATTAGGAGACAGATTTCATTCCCATATTCTTACCCTAGCCTTCTACATAACTTTGGTACTTCGTGGTCCCCAAATGTGAAAATAAAGAAAGGGAGCTTCTTATTTAAATATTATTTAGAATTTCAAGACTTGCTTTATATAAGGCCCTTAGTAGTATGTGCATCATACATGTGTATATCATATATGTGGCACCTTTTTCTTATTCTCAAAAAATAGGAAATGTGGTGTCTCTATAGCTGCATCAGGAAAAGGCTGTAGTTGAATTACTTTACTAATACAAATCTGCTATAAAATATTTCTACAAGTTAATTGACTTGAATAAAGCATATTTGTCATTTTATAGTTGTAAAGGACAGAAATCTAAAATAAGTCTCATTAGATCAAAATCCAGCCACCTATAGAGCTAAAATATTTTTCAAATTATTTTACTGGAAAATTCATTTACTTTCTGTTCTGCTTTCCAGAAATTCAGAATCTGGGTTGTTGTTTTTTTCCTTTATCTTCTAAGATAGAATTTTTTACATCTTTCTGATGGTTTTTACCTAATCATGTCCTTTCGAACTACACCTGAGACTTTTAAGTACCAATTTGAGTATATTTCCCCCATCTGATAATTATTCAAATATGTGTTCCTTGGGTGATGAAAGCTGATTACTTTACATATATCTATATCTATATCTATCTATCTATCTATAATGTAAATCTATGTTTGAGGATTAGGTATTTGGTGAAGACATATTTTGGGAAGGTATTTGCTATGTACAGTGAGTGTGTACCATTGTTTTTACTATAACCTGTTAGCCTTTGAACAACATATTTCTTCAATGAAATATAACTAAAAAACATTAGTCCCTAAAAGCAATTATGCCTGATTAAAAATTGTCATGTACCAGAAATCCTAAATGCCAGAGAGCCGTTCTGGCACTATCACTTTTTATGCATTCTGCTTACAATCTTTTCTTTTCAAGAGCATTTGATTGTTATTATTTTGGAATTATAGTTAATATTTATTTGACTACTAGTTTTGAAGAATGCACCACCCAGTACTGGTTCTCTTTTTGTAACTTTTTTGGGTCTAATCTATTTCTGAAAGAATCACAGCCATTTAAATTACATGAACTGCTTATTGAAGTTGAATCAGCATGGAGAGGAAAAGAAGACAAAAGATGCCTCTGTGGGTATGTCACGTTAAAAATGAATCTACAAGCTATTTATCTTAAAATCGTCTATTTTTTATTATGTTTAGATTCTGATATAATTTAGCCTGTCAACTCACACAATGTTAATGCAGTCTTATTTCATGCCTCACAAAAGCAAATAACAAATTACTATTTATTTTAAAATTATTTAATTTTTAAATTATCATTTACTTAAAAAACTATAATTTTAAAAATTTAGCCAAGGCAAATGGTTTATTAGATATTTAGAATCATGTTCAGACTCTCTGGTGAAAGCAATAAAGGGAAAAATATCATGTATTTATTTTTCCTTGAGCCACTTAGATTTACTTCATCTATTTCTGAAAAAATAAAATTCTTGATTTGAACCATTTTTCTTGATATCCACAATGTATCAATCTTCCTTTATTAATAGGAAAGTTTGGAGAGAGGATGAGAATTCATGTTAGAGAAAGGAGAAGAGCAAAGGAGAAGGAAAAATCTAGATATTTTTTTCTTAATCATCTCTAGCACAAGGTCTGGATAATGATTGTGAATATTAGAAACAGTGCTCTAGAGTGATTAAACACATCTATAGAAATGGAAATTCCCACAAGTGATCACATGGAGAATGCTTATTTATAAATAATTGTAATAGGTTCCAATAGGAAATGTTACTTATTTGTTTAGTTCTTGTTTAGGATTTGTTAAATTCTGGTGTGCTATAGTCAACTATCATAAAGGTATACAAGAATGTTAAGAAACTAACATCTTAATATCATGTTTAATATTAGTTTAGTTCTGCCTGTGTTATATGTACGAGGCTGCATTTGAGTTTTGCCTCAATTTCACATGCTATATTCTTCCAGTATATAAGTTGAAATATGCTGGAAATATGCTATTTTCATAGCTAAGTGAAAACAAGACACAGAAAATGAGATAGAAATCTTCCCCTAGAAATACCCTTTCACCACTTCTGGTTCACTTTTGTAAGCTGAAGTAAGTCACATGACCTATCTTGACATTGCAGGGTAGAGGTAAATCTCACCTACAGGAAGCTGATGCAGGACATAGAGCAATATACCAAGATATGCAACACTTGAGATAAAGAGGAAAAAAGAGAACTATAATACTTGCCATCACATGTCTCTGCAGGAAGGAAGCTACTATGTACCTTTGTTTCTAAAAATACTGATCTTGCCCATGTAATTGTAACCCCTCTGTAAAGTATTTTCACAATAAAAAATAAAAATAAATAAAATACTGAGGTCTTCATATCATGCCTTTTATGCTTGGCTATTACAGGAATTAGAGAACCTTTTGATACTGAGACAGCATAAAATCTCAAAGAAAGCTGGAGTAATCATTTCAATACTACCTTTTGTTCTCCAAGAAAAGAAACCATTTTATAGACAATAATTTATACTTTCTTACCTAGTATCTTTTTGTCCAGAAGTGGATTTTGTAAACATATGTGTCTATCCCCCAGAACAAATGTCTTCATTTATCTGCATCTTGTACAGACAGCAAGTGAAATAGATGTAAGTGGGAGTTCATCAGTAGCACTTTTCAAAAATACAAAAATGTGGACAGGGAGCCAATATACATATTTTTTTTTAATTTAATTTTATTTTATTTGAGAACATACTGTACAGAGGGGCTACAATTACATGGGCAGGATAATGCATACATTTCTTACCAAGCATTGCAGCCTCCTCCTTTGTTTACCCTTCACCTCCCTTCCCATCCTCCCCCCTCCCCCCACCCATTTATACCCCCCTCCCCCCCACACCGACATATTTTTCCACCATCACCTACCACATCCTCCTTCCTTCCTAGGTAACATTCCTAATCAATAAGAAGTCTTAGATATTTGGCTTTTGATGTGGAAAGTGGAAGCAGAATGTTATCGATGTTGGAGATGATGGGTTATAAATTTTACATAATAATGTCACATGCAAAAGCTCTGAGTCCTGCAGGTCTTAACACTATTTCCTTAGTGATGTGATAGCCTTACTGGACTTACTATTGTTTTCCATTTCCTTTTCTTCCTCCTGCCCTAAATTATAATACATGTTAATCAAATGAAAAATTAATGCCATCTTAAGAAAGTCCCAATATAACAAGTCATTATGTCGAAAAACTAACTTTACAACTTTGGTGGGGGGGGGCGAATCGGTGGGCAAGGATGGTAAGGGGAAACCAGGAGGAGACAACAATGCTTGATTAGAAATGTACTCATTACATTGCTCATGTAATTGTAACCCCACTGTACTCTATTTTCACAAAAAAACTTATTAATATAAAAAAGAAAGTCATTTAGGACTTTGGGAATGTGGCTTCATGGAACAGTTATTGCTTAGCAAGCATGAAACCGTAGGTTCAATTCCTCAGTACCACATAAACAGAAAAAGAAACAGTGGAACTGGTACTTTGCCTCAAGTGGTAGAATGCTAGCCTTGATCAAAAAAAAAGAAGAAGAAGAAGAAGTAGTTCAGGAACAGTTCCCTGGTCCTGAGTTCAATCCCCAGGACTGGCAAAAGAGTCATTTAGCTAGTAAATGCAAAATAAAGGAACCATACATGGAATATATAATTGCTCCTTCCTACTGATACCTAACAATAGTCCTAATTCATGTACTTTATCTATATTAGAATACTGTGTTAAGCAAAAATAAAACGTTTTGTTAATAGGTCATGGCAATTAATACCAGGAATGTATTTAGATATCAGTTGAAGATTAATCCCGGAAATTCAAATATTCCAGGATTTTGAGTGGTCACTGCTAATCACAATGAGAAGGGTAGTATAAGTGAGATTTGGAAACCTTTTTGGCAAGTCATGGCACCAAGAAGACAGAGGTTAATTAATAGTTTTGACAGAAGAGAAGGAATAACTCCAGATGGAAGGAATAAATGATAATAATAACAAAGTTATACCATAAACTGTTCTAGGGAACCATTTTGGTTATTGAAGAAGTAGATATCACCTAGGCTTATTCCTCATTGCCTTTAGCATTCTAATCACTTAGGCTAGTTCTTAATCTCTGTGTGATAAGTTGTATATCCTTCTATGCTGCTCTTTTATACCTGATCTCCTTTGCTTTGTAAAAATCTCAGACTTTCTCTATTTCTCTATGAAAAATTTCTGATACTAAGTCCACATACACAGACAGCAGAGGATGCTAATGTAAGAGTGCCTACGCTCATGAGTCATTAATGTAAGAACATGGAAAAGGAGGACATATTTATTGCTACCTCAATTTTTCTGAAAAGCTGCATTGTCATATCATTTGATTCAAATTTCCATTTTTTGTCTACATAGTGTCATTACGTGCACCAAACTGCACGTATGAGTCGGCTGTGGTGTCTCACACCTGTAATCCTAGCTACTCAAGAGGTTGAGACTGGAGGATTGTGGTTCAAAGCCACACTGGTCAGGAAAATCCATGAGAATCTTATCTTCAATTACCACCAGAATCCTAGAAATGGTGCTTTAGAAAAAGTGCAAATATGGCTTTAAGTTTTAAGTAAGTTTTAAGTTTTAAGTAAGTTTTAAGTAATATTCCCGAGCAGAGAAAATAATTCCAAAATAATTCAGTGCACCTACTTTTGCTGAGTTAAGTTATGGCTTCTTTGCTGGACATATTCTCTTGTTTTAAAAACTGCCAAATATTAGTTTTATAATAAACTTCATCTAATATTTCTTGGTTCAAAAGAGAAGTCCATATGGTTGATGTCACTTGGATTTATTACTATCTCAAAGCCAACCCAGGCAGGAGAGTTTGTCAATCTCTTATCTCTAATTAAACACCAAAAAAGCCAGAAGTGGAGTTTGGCTCAAAGAATAGAGTACTAGCTTTGGGGGCAGGTGGGCAGGAAAGACAACTCTACAGGGACAGAGTCCAGCCTTTCAGTTCAAGCCTCAGAACCAGCACAAACAAAACAAACAAACAAACAAACAAAAAATACTCACATATTTATTTGGGACCATCCTTAAAACACTGGTTTGAAAAGAGGCTCCTTTTGCTGAACATACTCACTGGATCCTGCTTTTTGGAATCCTTATTGGTATGGAGAACTCAGAACCAGATTAAAGCAATGGATATCTGTCTCCTTCAACAAGAGAATCATGTCAGGAGTGAAATATTTTGGCATACAACACTTTTAAACCTCTATGACTTTGTTTCTTTGCAGTAGAACACTTTTAAAGCAACGTTCTGTCCTTTTTTTCTATGTTGGCCTCCAAATGGCATATTTTTTCCTTTTGTTATACTCTCAACTAGAAGTTTACAAACAAGTTTTATATTAGTAAAGAACACACTCCTTTGTTTACCCTTCACATCCATTCCCAGCTTCCCCCCCGTGTACAGTATATTCACAATAAAAAAAACAAAAACAAAAAACAAAAAAAAAGAACACACTCGATAAAGTCAGTGACAGAGTTTCCTTCAAGGCTTGGATTCTTTTCTTTTACAGTAAAAATGAGAACACAAATTAACTTGAACTTTGTCATGTCACAATGTTCTATTCCTCTCTCGGAATCAGTTTCCACTTCCAGTAACAGTTCCTTCCATTTACTTCCAGTAATAATCTATGGTGCTGCTCCATGTAAAATGAACATTTTGTGTCTTCATTGAAATAGCACAAGTACATCTTTGAACATGAGGTACCACATGTTTCAGAGACAACTTAATAATGAGAAAATATGGAATTTACATGGTTTGTAAAACATTATCCATGTACACATGGCCATATAAGATGATGTTAAGTGAAATGGACCCCAACATAAGACACAACTTGTTTATTTCTTTCTTACTATTGTTTTTAATGTATCTAACATGTACTATGTGATTTTTTTGTTGTTTCTCTTCTAGTTTCTTCCTCCATGGTATAACCCCTGTTTTTTCTATATTTAATGTTGGTGACTTGAATCTTGCATATACATTTTTCTAATGTGAGGAGCAGAAAGAAAATAACAAAATGCTGAAACAAGGATACAGTATGAGCCACCGTAAAGATGAGATGTACAAGACACAAGAACTTTACAACTTGGGGAGTGGAGGAGGGATTTAGGGTGGCGGGGAGAAAAGGGATGGCAAGGGAAAAACAAAAGGGCAGGTAACAATGTTTGATAATTTATGTACTCATTAACTTTCTTATGTAACTCTAACCCCTCTGTACATCATTTTTACAATAAAAAACATGAAAAAACCATTATCCTGGAGTACTTTAAGTTCAAATTTCCTAAGTGGTCTGTAAATTAAGACAAATTTTGAGTGGGAAGAAGGTCTCAGAAACATTTATTTGTGTGTGTTTTGCATTATTTCCCAAGTATTCATAAGTTAACAGTAGGAGAAACAATAAGAATAGTTGGAGAAAAAGAAGTTCTATGTTTAAGTATAATGGTTCAATACAGAATAGAAGACTCTGCAAATAAGACAATTTTGAAATAATAAAGCCAAGGCCAGTAGGTAGATCTATGGGTGTGATATAGAGAAAGCATTACTACTAAGTGGAATATGAAGGATGAGGCCACTCTGTTTCTTCTACTAGTTCTAAATCATGACAGCTAATCATGGAATTTTGTGAAAAGTAGAAGGGAGGAATAATTCTAGTTCCAAAGCAATTCGGATATAAGAGCATGGACTTAACTGGAAATAATGCCATGTTGAGAGAGCAGGAATTATACTAGCAATGAATTGGTGGATAAGATCACATTTCTTTTTTTCTTTTTCTTCCTTTCCTTTTATTGTTTTTTTGATGTTTGTGGGCCTGGGCACTCTCCCTCTACTCTTCAGCTCAAGGCTAGCAGTCTACCACTTGAGCCACAGTGCCACTTCCAGTTTTCTGGTGGTTAATTGGAGATAAGTTCTTCAGAAACTTTCCTACTTGTGCTGGATTGAACTGCAATCCTCAGATCTCAGCCTCCTGAGTAGCCAGGATTATAGGCATGAGTCACTGGCACCCCTCTTAAGATCCCATTTCTAACAATGTACACTCAAGGTGTGTAATGTGTATGTTCATCTATCTTTTTTTTAAATTTTATTTTATTTTATTTGTGAACATACTGTACAGAGGGGTTACAATTGCATGGGCAGGATAATGCGTACATTTCTTACCAAGCACTGCAGCCTCCTCCTTTGTTTACCCTTCATATCACTTCCCAGCCTCCCCCCTCCCTCCCCAATCCCCATCCTTCTCCTTCCCCCCTCCCCCCGCCCCCGCACCAACATTGTAAAGCTCATTTTGGACATGACAACTTGTACTTCTCATTGTTGCAACAGGTCCTCCTGTATCCTTAAACAACTGGTTTTTCCCCATCTCCTCCACAAGTTATACTGACATGAAATATAGCAAAGAGATAATCTTATAAATGCATTAGAAACACATGCATGAAAGAAAAAAACATTAAAATACACATCTAAGGGTTCATTTTCCTGACATCACATTATCTGAACTTTTCCGCTTGACTCATACATATACTAGATATTACAAATAAGGGAAACCATGGGTGTTCATCTATCTTTATATGTATTATTGAGTTAAAAATCTGGGCTACAGCTTAGACTTTACACTCACAAAAATGTAACTAGTTTAAAATCTGATACTCTTGGAAAGATGAAACCTAAGAATGTAAAGGAGTTTGGGAAGTTCAGTTTGCATCCAGCCTGGGCAGAACAGTCTTTGATACACTACCTATAATTAACCAGCCAAAAGTTGCATTGGAGAAATGGCTCAAGTGATGGAATATTAGTTATGAGCAAGACTGCTGAATAAGAGCTTGAGGTTTTGGCATACATACATAAAAGCATGCACATACACAGAGGCACTTATATGTACAAACACATATATATGAAACAACTCTCAGAATGTGTAGAAAAGTTAGAAAATAATAGAAAATATGTCCTGAGTAAAACTAGAACAAGTGATAATTTTTTAATATTAGAAAGCCCTCAATTGAACTTTCCCCAGAAAAGCTTGAGAATATTACAAAGTTAGGGAACAGAGATAGTAAGAAAATCAAGTAATCATTATTAAAGGAATCAGATCCATGGAGGAATGAAACAGAGACCCCTGCAGGTGCATCTGAAAATGTTCATATCCTGTGTCAAATATTAGAACGTCTTTGAAAATTGTACATAAACAGTCTGAGCAGTCAGTCTAGTGGATAAGATCATTGGAGAAATTCAGAATTGCTAGCCTGTTTCTAGATTAAATAAACCAACAAAATATGGCAGAGCAATGTGATACAAGCCTGGGATTCTAGCACTCAAATTAAGACAGGAGATTAGAGAGTGGAATTACATAACGATACCTTCCCTCAAACAGGTAGTATAATTTTGCCTCAATAAAACAATCCAAAAAACAAGAAAGGAATACAAAGTTGGAAGTTTGGGTTAATTATGTCATTATGTTTTGAGAATTCAAGTTTCCTATATACAACTCATACATAATCCTCACTTGTGTTTTAAATGCTGTCTTCATTACAGAACATTCCTAGATAGAAAATAGCTCATGATTCCCAACCAAATATTTGAAAAAGTAAGCATCATTCTGTTGGATTACAAAGAAATTATGAAGGAATACAAAAGCTTAAGCAAATAGCTTAAGAGAAATAGCAAAGTTCATCTCATGTAGGACTTTGTAGACCTGGCTAAATTAGAATTTAGATTTAAAATAAGTAGTTTTTGCTTGTAATTTCATATTCTATAGGATACTGCAAAATTGTTTTCAAGTAGAAGATTTAATTTAGAAATTCACAAATGATTCTGGCATTTTATTTGCCTAGAATATTCTTTCAAGTGAGGTATAATTAGAACTTAGTTAATATATAATTCCAATAATTCATGTATAGCATGATAATGTGAAAAATCTAGAAAGAGGTGCTAACAAATGGATGCTATTAATTTATAAATTTAGAAAAAGAGCAATTTTTGAGACTGGTGTGACATGGTATGAAGAGAATAATTGTGTCATCCTTTTTCTTCTACCTATACATAACACAGGAAGAAATTTCCTTAATTACATACATCTGTATACAATGAGTAAAAAGCTAGGTTTGAGGTGTGTTTTTATTTCGTTTTTGTTGTTTGGTTTGTACTAGGGCTTCAGCTCTGGGCCTGGGCACTGTCCCTGAGACTGTTTTTGCTCAAGGCTACTGCTCTACCACTTGAACCTCAGTGCCACTTTTGTCTGGCTTTTCCTTAGCAGTTTATTGGAGATAAGAATCTAAGAAAACTTTCTGCCTGAGTGGGCTTTGAACCATAATCTTCAGATCTTAATATTCAGATATTCAGATCTCCTGAATATCTATGATACATAAAACAATAATATATAATAACATAAAAATAAATAATACTTGCAAGTGTTCTGATCTCAAGAATATCACTGGAGGGAAATGATGCAGCAAAGTTTTGTGTAGTGTTCTTTGCACAACTGGGAGTGTATCACAGCAGAAGTGCAGTATATTTTCACAGTAGTGATAAGCAAGTCATGATATAAATTTAGGGAATTTTAAGGTGCACCTTACAAGTTGTAAACTGTTGGGCATAAAAACTTGGGATTCTTTGTCATCGAAATAATAGCTTACTCTGATGAACAAATATTAACTCTTCAGGAATTAATTGTTATAGATAGGTCATAGTTTTATCTTCTACCAGAAAATGGCTATTTTATCTGTTGACTTTTAAATGTGTAACATCCCATTGGAAACTGCATCTATGGCAGAATTAAATAAAGTGCAAACAGATACTGTTTTAAATGTCTCTGGTATAGCATGTTCAGAATTTGAAAATGAGTATTTAGCAGTCCTAGGAATTTTGAAGAACATATATATTCTGTCCTCTTTACAATTATTCAGTTTTATAAGTTAGGAGTTTCCATAGAATTGAACGTTTTTGGGTTAGTATGAGATAATATTAAAATAATGTTTTGTTCCAAAATAATGGCAAGTATATTGTGAAAATATTGTATAGTTTGATAACCTTCAAGTTGATGACCCTTTGATAAAAAAAAGGGGTAATAGAATCATATTTACCATACCAACCAACACATTGAAATTATATTTTTGTAGCTTATTTTTCAATTTAATTTTATTGTCAAGGTGATATATAGAAGGGGTTGCAGTAATTGTAAGGTAGTGAATACATAACAAGTCAAACTTTTTACCCCCCATCACTTTCCTCAGTTTTCCTTGACCTCAATACCCCTCACAAGTTGTAATTTATATTTCAAACATGTTGTGTTGTGTGCATTGCTACTGCATTAGTTTGCCATTTGTCCTTTGTCTCACCATTTTATTATTCCTCTTCCCTTGCCACATTAAGATAAATTTATATACAATGACACATGATACTGAAATCAAATATAGCAGGGGACAAAACATAGGGGAAAACACAAAAGAAAAAAGAAACCACATAGTACATTAAAAACAACAACCACAAAGAAAAACCTCTGTTTCCATATGCAGGACTTCATTTTGCTCAGCATCATCTTATAAATAGTCCTTGAGCCATTCTGTTCAACTTTTAGGACTATCCTAGATATTCCCTACTTATTACAAATTAGGGAAACCATGGAATCGTTCTTTGTGTCTTGTTTATTTTACTTAGTAGGATTTTTCCAAGTCATTCCACTTCCTTATGAATTGTAAGCATAGAATTCTACCGCGTTTATATATACCACATTTTGTCAATTCATTCATCTACTGAGGAGCATATTGGTTTAAAACATGATTGCATGTAAGTATCATTTAGAGTCATTCTAAAATGACAGATGCCACCTCCTCAGACATTCTAAAATCACGATTTCTAAGGAAGATAAGATTTCATGGTCGTACAAGTGTTGAGATATCTGGATGAGTCTAATGTATATCTTGCACTGAATTAGGCAGCAAGATGTCCAATATCATATGGGATAAAAATGGTAGTGACAAAATATTCCCTTGAGAAAAATATAGGAGTCTGCCAGAAGTATGAAGTAGTTCAGATAATTTTGAAGGTTTTAATAATGCAAGCTCATGTATGTCTCTTTAAATAAAAATTATGTAAGTGGAAGGGCAAAAGATGGGGAAGAGAAGAAAATAACTGACAGCAGATCATTGTCCCAAGTTAGAGTATAAAAAGACATAATCTATAATTTCCCAGTTAAAGAGAGACCAATATAATACATCCCAATTAATTTAGGTACATGCAAAATATTTACTTGGCTTTTTCCTACTGTAATGCTCCAAAATAAATGAAGACTTATAAGAAAAATTATGTGATTTCCACTACTTCAACCTGAACACTAAATGTAATGAGCCCTGTTTTTCTCACTTTGCACGTGGAAAATAGTCCCAAAGTTGATGATGTTGTGGCTGATTAGAGTCAGAGCTAGGGGCTTCTACTTGTACAATTATCCCAGAATAGTTTAAAGCAGTGTTTCCCCCAAAGTTATCCAACTACATTTTCTGAAGCTATACTTTGAACACACCCTCACACCTGAGCACATAATTTGAAATCACACTTCTGCATTTCCTTGGCACATTCTACTTTGTGCTTTTGTCTTTTTTGCACATTCCTTTTGAGTTCATAGTTGCTCTATTTCCATTTCATCTTTACAAACTGCTAAGAACATTGTTTAACTACCACTATTTGTTTGCACACACCCAGTCTATGTATGAAGGTACTTTGTCCATGTTAAGCAATAGGGCAGTACTCACTCTCTGAGGAGAAAAGTTGCACAGTATAACCCTACACCCACAGTAGAGGATGTAGAATTTAAAGCATTTTGAGATGAACAGTGATATTAGAATTGAAAGGCTCCTTAGGGACATTTCCTTGGAGCTCATTAGTTTTCCCTGTAGAAATATAAATATCCACAAAATCTGGAGCTAATTAGTAAGCATCTGAATTTACACTAGATCCTACATGTTGTGTTAATACAAGTTACCATTGTATTATTGCTATATCATCATCCTTCCCTACTTGAAAATGGGTATGAGAAAATGAAAGAAAGGCACTAAAGCAAAATGTCTTATCTTTTTAGGCATTTAATCCTAGTGGTGAGGGTAATATCTGAACTCTTCCATTCAATAAAAGCTTGAAGTTTATAAGAGCACTTGAATTTGTGGTAGGTTGATTGATAGGGCTATTTCAACATAGAAATATCCCTAATAAGAACTAGAGTTTAAAATAGACTATATGGCAGTTATGATGTTTCAATGGCTATTGAGGAATTTTCTATTCTAAAGAAGAATCAATTCGGAGAATCTTCAATCACATCAGTAAAGCTGTATGTTCAACCTAATACTTAGTGTTACTTGTCCGACATTTATTATGAATAGGCTGATAAGATATCCAAACATATCTAAAGATATTTCAATAATATCCCAAACTGATGTGGATACATGGGCCAAGAATTGGAACTGTAGGACAAGTTAGGTTTGTCTGAGTTATAGTTCAATGTATAAACTCCTGGCTAAACAAAGGCTTCAAAAATATCCAAAAACAATGGGGCTGGGAAGGTGGCTCAGTGGTAGAGTCCTTACCTTGCATGCATGAGGCCCTGGGTTCAATTCCCCAGCACCACATATGCAAAAAGAAAAAAAGCCAGAAGTGGTGTTATGGCCCAAGTGGTAGAGCACTAGCCTTGAGCTGAAGAAGTGAAGGACAGCGCCCAGGCCCAGAGTTCAGGCCCCACGACCAGACCTCCCCCCAAAAATATTCAAAAACGAACTTTACAAACTTTAGGGGGGGGATATGAGAAGGGATGGCAAGGAGAAACAAAGGAGGAGGCAACATTGCTTGATAAGACATGTACTCCTTATCTTTCCCATGTAATTGTAACCCCTCTGTACAGCATTTTCACAATTAAAAAATTTATACAGAATACCTCTAAGTAAAGTTCAGAACAATTGTATCTGTATAATTCTTTTTTGTTGTTGTTCTTTTTTGGTAGTGTTGGGTGTATCCGTTGGAAAAGAACAGGCCTAACAGTGCCTTCCAAATTCTATAAGCTACCAAAAAGGCACCATAATTGACATGAGGGATGCTTCTTTTTTTTCTTTTTCATTGTTTTTTATTGTGAAAATACTGTACAGAGGGCTTACAATTACACGGACAAGATAATGAGTACATTTCTTATCAAGAATTGTATCTTACTCCTTTGTTTCCACTTCCCATCCTATCATGCCCCCTGTATAATTCTTCTAAGGTCAGGATGAAAGTGTTTGTTCCCAACATTTAAAATCAACAGGATATGTTGAACTCATGGATCCAGAATTTTATGGCTTCACATTCATATTTCAAAAATTTTATCAATATGACTTCACCAAAACTCGGTTCTTATTGAACTTGTCTATGTCCTCTTACTTTTCAAATCCAGGTGGCATATTTCCTTGAATATCTTCCTGCAAATTCTTTCCTTCCTTTACTTCTGAAAATCTTTTATTACTTTTTTGTTTCCTAATTTATTGCTTTCTTCCAATCTTGTCCACACTGTTGCTCACATTGCTCACACTTGTGTCCGAATTTCCTTTTTCTCTTCCCTTCAATAATACCCCCAATTTTATTATTGTTTTTCATATTCCTGGCTGTACACATTTTGATGATGTCTAAACAGACCTATTTTGTATCTGTTTAATATAAATTTTAGAAATATCAGAGAGTTTTTTCCCCTAAATCAATCATTTCCACCTGTGGTCCTTATTGCTAAATATATCACTAATATAGCTGTCAGCTATATTAGTGATATATATATATATATATATATATATATATATGTATATTGTGGAAGCACTTTAGATTTCTTCTTACCACTCTGCCTCTGCCCATTAGATAAGATGAATTATCAAAATTTTCTCAGTAAAGTGTTTTTCTTTTCAATCACAACATTGTCATTATCAGGATACACTGTGGTCATCATCATCTTCACCAAAATTATTATTAGCATCGTAAGTGCTAACTTTTGAAAGTCTGATATGTATCTATGATTTTTGGTTATGAATCTATGATTCTATGTTTTTTGGTTAATAATTTTAATGTTACCACTGTGGTTGAATCCATATTAAAATTTTGAGCAAATAAAGAAACAAAAAACGAAACCATAAGAAGTAGTTTGACTATGTGCATAAGACAAATTATGGAATAGATTTTTGAAGTATTGCAAATTCCTAACCAGTATGATATAACTTCCTCTCTCCCCTCCACTTCACACAAATTTTTAAGTTTGAACAGAATTATTTCATGTAATATAATATAAATATTACTACAATATCATGTGTATATCTTAAATTTCCTTGAAAGTAATAAACTACATTCTATTGAAATATTAGTGATTTATTGCTAGGAAAATTTTGGAAAAGTAGACTATATCTTTGGAAAGATAAAATCAAAAATAGTAGCATAAAAGTTATAAAGAAGTCTTTCTTCAGAAATATGTATATATATATATTATGTATAGAAAGATATACATTTTTAGAGATTATTTGTCATCAGAAATATATACATATATCAAAATATATGTGTAGAACATTGTACATTATAGTGAAACAAAAATCTTAAAACATAATTAAAATTTACAAAATACATCAAACAAAATGCCAGTGACTCACGCCTATTATTCCAGGTATTCTGGGTAATGAGATCTTAGAATTGTGTTCAAAAATAGCCCAGAGAGAAAAGTACTTGTTAGGGGCTGGGAAGGTGGCTCAGTGGTAGAGCACTTGCCTTGCTAGCCTGAGGCCCTGGGTTCGATTAGTCAGCACCACATAAACAAAAAGAAAAAAGCCGGAAGTGGCACTGTGCCTCAAGATATAGAGTGCTGGCTTTGAGCATAAAAATGCTTAGGGACAATACCCAGACTTTACAAACTACAACAGCAAAATATATCACATTAATTTCACAAAAGCATCTTTTAACTGCTGTGAACTTTTTTTTTTTTTTGGTCTGATCATGGGGCCTGACCTCTGGGCCTGGGAGCTGTCCCTCAGCTCTTCAGCTCAAGGCTAGCGCTCTACCACTTGGGCCACAGCTCCACTTCCGGCTTTTTTCTTTTTGCTTATGTGGTGCTGAGAAATCGAACCCAGGGCCTCATGCATGCAAGGCAAGTGCTCTACCACTGAGCCACCTTCCCAGCCCCTATGCAAACAATTTTTTAGAGACATGAATACATGCCCCTGGAAAATGTTAAGTAAAATGTATAGAATATTTACAACTATGTTAAAGACATGACTATTTAGATATTTTAAGATATTTAGGTAATAATTACAAATTAAGAATAATGATAATATATTGAGACTGGTCTTTTATTCTATTTTACAATAATAATTAAATTATATTTGTAATGATTATATAAAAATACTCTTGTTTGGTATTTGAATTATAATAAGTGATAAACATTTTTAAATGATTTCCATAGGAAAGGATCATTTTCTTAATGGTATCAATTCTTTTGTAATTTCAAAACAATTAAGAAAATTATTCCAAGGTCTGTTTGCTTTAAGACTACATTTGTTTTGTTGTTCAAGGGTTCATATGTTGGTAGAAATTAAAATTCCAAAATTTCAATGGATGTTGGCATTCAGGAACATCTTCATAGATACTAATATTGGAGTCCCTTAACTGGAATTGTTTTATTTCATTTGTTATTTTCACAAATAAATCAAGATGATTGTTTATTTTGTATATATTCACTGCTTTTGGCTCTTATCTTGAGAATACTTTTTTTCTTAGGAAAGTAGAGAAAAGCAATTGGATTGAGCAAGTAACATATGGCTTTCATAAAATGCAGATGCATAGATTTGGGTCTCCTCTCATTTGCTAAAAGTTTCTTCCAGAAAATGTTATCAATTACTTATAAGTGATGCATAATTCCTAGTTATTCCAGTTATCACATACAGTTTTTGATTGAGTTATCTCTGTGTAAACTAAAAAAAAAAAACAGATAAAAAACCTAAAAATAAACAGAAATCACATCTTTGTTTTAAAAGCTATAGTTTACGAAAAGTTTTTACCCAACACCAAAAAAACATCCTTTTAGGTATTCTGCAATTTGTGTGAAGTATATTAAACGATAGTTTTTTTCTGACATAAAATTCACATGCAATATATTATCTCCTTTTATTCTATACATTTTAGTGCTTTGGAAGTGAATGGTACAATCATAGGTTTTCCAAGCCTAATTTACACAAACTTAACATTTCTTCAAATAGAAATGCTGTAAATTTTAGAACAGACATTAAAATAGATATAAAATTAAGTTACAGGAATTGGTCTAGCATACATCCTCGATAGTGTGTTTTTTCAAAATTTTTACAAGATTGTTCTGACTGACCTGTATTCTTTGAATTTATACATAAGTTTATTGAGCAGGAGGACCAATATTATACAGAGATATCTAGATGTTTGATAGTCACCCATATTCTGCACCTTGTGAAAACACAAGGCCCAGATATATTATATAGAAAAATGTCTTTAGAGAATGTTTGAAGCAACTAAAATTAATTTAGGAATGAGTTAAGATTTAGATAACGTTGTAGCATAATAAAGCTTAATAATAACGACTTGAGCTGTACTACAGACGAGAGTTGGAGGGGATAGAATGATGGACCACATAGGAGCAGTATGTCATTTTTATTGTGTTTCAACAAACATAAAGACTTAAGAGAAGAAAAGGAAGAAAATAATCAAAGTGTCCTGAATCAAGATTCTTTTTAATCCACCTAACAGTGTGGACTGAGTCAGAGAAAGTGGGAAAAAATAAAGCATTGTAAAGAAATTGTAATAGGAATATGATAATTAATTTCCAAAGAAATAAGGGAAAGAATAGGTAAACTATAAAGGCAAAAAGAATGAAGAGAGAAAAAAAGGAATGTAAAACCTTTATCAATAACAAACACAAGAGTTTGGAAGTAGAAAGGCAGTGGAAATATTCTAAATAACAATAAAATAATAATGAAAATTGCTGACGTGGATAGAATATGGATCACATTTTATCATATATAATTTAAAAAAACATACTAGGAATGAAATTTTAAAAGTTATAATTTAAAACACTACTTAAATTATAGCTGGACAGTACAGTTCAGTGGTAAAACCTTGGCCTAGCATAAGTGAAACAATGGTGTGATCTCCCAAGCATTACAAAGTACTCACAAAGCACATACACACACAAACCACATAAACACACACAGATACACCCCCCCACATACACACATTTGGAATCTTGATATTATATCATATTAAACAGAGGAAATTATCACAAATAGTAAAAATAGGTTAATATATATAATAATATGTCTCGTACTATTTAAAAGTTTCATAGAAATAAAATAGTCACCATATACTTCGATTTCTATAAATTAAGTAAATTGAAAATTAAGAAATAGAAGACAGGAGAACCTTTGCAAACAAGTTTTAAATAAACATTTTGAAACATGTATCCTTATATTTTGACAAAATATTGATGTTACTGTTGTTTAAACTCAAGATTTAGAATATGATAACTAGATGCTCTATATCTCTAATCATTTCACCCTGGATATTTTTAAAAGGTCTCATAGTTTCTCAGGCTCTCCCAAATTACAAACCCTATTTGCATTTTCTACCATAGCTAGAAAATGGAAGCCACAAATCGCCATGCCCAGTTCAAACTTTTTTTTATATTCAAGTTCAAATATTTACAATAAAGTGACCAGGTAATGAATCCTTTCTTAATAAAGTGTGCCTCTTGAAAAAACAGTAGTTATTTGTTACCTGGAAAAATATGTTTAGAACTTTAAGAAAATAAATTTATTTAAATTCACCAACCGTATAAAAATTAAGAAAATAATTTTAAATATTCACATATTAAATATTTTTAAAGCAAAATATATGTATCTGAATAAATTACATGTGTAGAAATCATGCAAAATTAAATTAACTACTCCTACAACTCTCAAAAAAAATTTCCTTAACGATAGAAAAGAAAATAAGTAATTAGGTTCAAATTTTGAAATTTCAAATACAAAATGAAGTTTACTCTGTAGTTAACTGAAGTAACTGTAAACCCTCTGTATATCAATTTTATAATAAAAATGCATGAACAAAGAAAGCAAAAGGACCCACTGATCAATAGCAACAGCAAAAGCTGTTTTTGAGTATACAAAAAAAAAATCGATGTCGCGGATTACAATGTTCCTTCCATAAGAAATATACTCATTAACTTACTTAAGTAACTGTAACCCTTCTGTACATTACCATTACAATAAAATTAAATTGAAATTAAAATAAATCAAATAGTATACCAATTAAGCGTTCTTAGAAGCCATTTTTTAAAATCTTTATAAAAATCTGCCCCAAGTACCCAAGGAATATATTTCAATGATACATTTAAATACTTAAACTTCATAGAAGCAAAAAGTTTAAAAACTGTTACATAGTAAAGTAATAAACCAGAATATATTACTATAATAATCATTGGATGAATTTTTAGTGGTAGTCAAATATGTAAAAATGAGGCAATTTGCCATTCGTTTGAACATAAGCAAGAAAGAATTTTCTAGGTCTTTTTAAATATATTGTAAATTTAATGAAGAAACTATTCTGTCACATCATATGATAATCAGATAAAGATAATATTGAAGCAAACAACATATTGTACTATGTTTTTGGATGTTAATGTGTATACTTATTCTGGTTGTGGGAAATTGTGGGGATTTCAATTTGGGGTATTGTTCTTGCTAGGCTGTCATCATATCAGTGGTTAATTTTAGGATAGGGGTTCTCTTTCCACAAGAACATGCACTTGATCTGTCCTTTTAGCGTTCCCATCATCAATGGCATCAGAGTTGCACAACAACTTGTCTAGTTTCCTACCTTGGCTGGCCTAGATCCGCAGTCCTTCCAATCTTAGTCTCTAGATAGTGCAGGATGGTGGAAATGATCCAATGCACCCAGCTATAGATTGAGAAGGAAGTCCATTAAAATTTGGCCTGGGTTCTGTTCTCAAATCTCCTAAGTAGTTAAGAGTACAGATAGGAGCCCCTGGTGCCAAGCAGTGACAGTATTTTTAAAGAAATTAGACATATATATGACTTAGGCTTGTGATTACCTCAGAAAAAGAATAAAAGAGCAGTGAAGCATAGAAGACAGGCAGAATTTTAACTAGCTACTCAGAGGCTGAATCAGCTTAGCTAGCTACTCAGGAGGCTGAGATCTGAAGACCACTGTTCAAAGCCAGTCCAATCATGAAAATACATGCAATTATCTCCATAAATCCAGAAGTGTAGCAGTAGCTCAAGTGGTAGACCACTATCCTTGGGCACAGAAGCTTAGGGATAGTGCCCAGGCACTATCAAGCCTCGGGAATGATGAATGCATCCATGAGCACATGTGCGTGTTTGTACAGGCACGAGTGTGCACACACACACACACTCTCTCTCTCACACACACACACACACAAATGAGTATTTCAATACAGAGTTCTTTATTTTTTCTCCTTGCTGTACTTTATTTCCCTGTATTAGTTCACCAATTAACAAAATCAGCTAAGCACCTATTTACATACAACTCATCATGTTTCTCTAAAGTCTGCTCTCTTTTTGGAAACCTGCTTTCATTTCACCCAAATGTCAATTATTCAGGAGGTCAATTCATCTCCCTAAACTCTTCAGTGTTAGATGCTTGTTTAAGGTTCTTCCTAGCAATATGACTGTGTGAAATCCTGCATCAAGCAGCATATTTCTTTCACTAGAGGGGAAGCCTCTGTCAAACAATTAATAATAGGTTTTTCTCCTCCTGACAAGCATCTGTAGTTTTATTATCTTTATATAATTTATGATCTGTCTGTGTATGTCAAAGACTGCTGTGAAAATAAAAAGACTCTTCTCAGCACTAAGCATTCATATACCATTCATAGATATGAAGGTGTTTAAATATTACTGAAATTGCCTTGGAGTAAATAATGTTCACCTTGACTATATTGAGAAGAAGAATTGGTTTCTCAGCACTTTAGGTAAGAACTTGAGTGAAAGAAACAAAAGGAAAAATGAGGAACAACTCAACACATACATTCAAATGAAACAAAACAAACCAAGAAAACACAAATTAATTCAATACTCAAGAACCTGCAGGAAATGCAAAATTTTTTGAAAAATCAGCTATGATAAGCTTATGAAACTCCTGACTATGTGGGAGTGTACTGTTGTGAGGATAGTGGTTAAAGCCCCGACTGGACAGAAAGATCTGTACACAATGCCAAGACCTGTTATCCTAAATTCCAGGAAGAATAACATAAAGTGGACTGAGCTCAAGATCACACACAAGTAGGAAGCCAGATTCTATCTGAAAATTAATCAGGATAATTTAGGGCTGGTGGCATGACAAAGTGGTAAGAACACCCATTTAGGAGACACAAGTCACTCAATTCAAACTCTAATATTATGGGTATTAAAGAAAAAAGCTATGATTTTAAATAATTGGAATAATTGTAAGATTTGAGTTTTTAACTGGAGAAAAATCAATGAGATAGAGTGAACCCACCTTGCAATGCTTTCTACTTAGGTGATAATGTTATGTGGTACTCCAGACATAACAGAGTTACCTTGCAAATGAACATGGATGTGCATTTGGGTGATGGAAATACTCTACTTACACAGGTGTAAATTAAATAGATATTCTTTGGCAGATTGTAGTTCTTGAACTAAGAGCCTGGGTGATGTCCCTGAGCTTTTTCTGTCAAGGCTACCACTCAACAAATTTGAGCCGCAGTTCCAATTTTGATTTTCTGGTAGTTGTTTGGAGATAAGAGGCTCATGGACTTTCCTGCCAAGGATGGCTTCAAACCATGATTATCAGGTCTCAGCCTCACGAGTAACCAGGATTTCAGGCATGATCCGTCGATATTTTTAATAATTTAGTAAATTGTACAGTTACAGAATGTATAAATTATCATTATAAACTTCACAATATATGTGTGTATGTATATATCAATGCATACAAATAGAAATATTTAAACATATTTGTGTATCTACAATAAATTTATGAAATCATCCTTGATTATAAAATAAAATGGAAACAAACCATAATCAGGAGGGGCTGGGACGGTGGCTCAGTGTTAGAGGGCTTGCCTTTCATGCTTGAAGCCCTGGGTTCGATTCCTCAGCACCACCTAGGCAAAAAGAAAAAAGCCATAAGTGGTGCTGTGGCTCAAGTGGTTCAGTGCTATCCTTGAGCTGAAGAGCTGAGGGACAGAGTCCAGGCCCAGAGTTCAGGCCCACGACTGGACGAAAACAAAGGGAATTGTCACATGTTACTTGTTTTTGACTGGAATATGAATTGTGAGAATCAGTTTGGGAAAAACCATCTTTACTTTAACAAAATTGATATTGGCTATTAATTCTAATCCATTTATTTATCCATACTGTGCATCCTCAGATATGAGTGTCAAAATCAAACCACACTTTTTTGCCTTTGTATTTTAATCACCTGTTATAATTTAGGGGATAGATGAAGTAATGACATAAAGATTAAAATAATAGTAAGTGAGGTTATGAGTTAGATCTGAAAAGGATTGTAAATATTCCAATAGCTAATTAAATTGCATTTTTCTTACTTTTACTCTATTGACACGTCCCTCATTCCCACATTAAGAAAGTACATAGAAGGTTATCACTACATTTTGTGTAAACTTATGACAAAATGTATTGAAAGAATATGGGCACAGTGTTTTTTGCTTATTGAGACCTGTAGGTGGTAGTTGTGTTTTTGAGGAGTTGCAAAAAGTTGTGATGGAGATGGAGGGAGTGATGTGCTTTTCTGGAAAATTGGCTAGAGGATTGCTCCCAGAAAGATAGTCATGAATTCTTCCAAAAAGTTAGATCCCTTTGGAGTTGATTCTGGTGCAGGATGATATATAAGGATCTAACTTTAGTATTCTACAAGTAGTTAACCAATTTTGCCAGCACCATTTACTGAAGAGGCTGTCTTTCTTCCATTCTATTTTTTTAGCTCCCTTATCAAAGATTAGATGGCTATAGGTCTGTAGGTTCATTTCTGGGTTTTCAATGCTATTCCATTGGTCCTGAGGTCTGTTCCTGTGCCAGTACCAAGCTGTTTTGATTACTATGGCTTTATAATAGAGTTTGAAATTTGGTATTGATATTCCTCCAGCAGTGATCTTTCCATTGAGGAGCGTTTTTGCTATTCGGGGTCTTTTATTGTTCCATATGAATTTTTGGATTGTTTCTTCTATTTCCTTGAAGAATAAGGTTGGAATTTTGATAGGTATCACATTGAATTTGTAGATAGCCTTGGGAAGTATTGCCATTTTCACAATGTTAATCTTTCCAATCCAGGAGCACGGGAGTTTTTTCCATTTTCTAACTTCTGTTCGATTTCCTTTTTCAAGTTTTTAAAGTTTTCATCATAGAGGTCCTTCACTTCTTTGGTTAAGTTAATTCCTAGGTATATGATTTTTTGTGGGGCTATTACAATTGGAGTTGCTTTCTTAATTCAGCCCCCCTTTACTCATTGTTGGCATATAGAAAAGCCATTGATTTGGGGGCGTTAATTTTATACCCTGCTACTTTGCCAAACTTTTGAATCAGCTTGAGTAATATGGGAGTGGAGTCTATGGGATTCTTTAGATACAAGATCATGTCATCTGCAAAGAGGGCGAGTTTTATTTCTTCTTTCCCTATTTGGATCCCCTTTATGTCTGCATCTTGTCTTATTGCTGTAGCTATGCATTCTAACATTAAATTGAAGAGAAGCAGAGAGAGGGGACATCCTTGTCTTGTTGCTGAGTTAGAAGGAAATGGCTTTAGTTTTTCACCATTAAGTATAATGGTGGTTGTAGGTTTGTCATATACAGCCTTTATTGTATTGAGGAATGTTCCATGTATTCCTAATTTTTCCAAAACCTTCATAATAAAGGGGTGTTGTATCTTGTCGAACGCTTTTTCTGCATCTCTTGAGATAACCATGTGGTTCTTATCCTTGCTCCTGTTGATGTGATGAATAATATTAATTGATTTGTGTATATTGAACCAGCTTTGCATCCCTGAAATGAATCCTGTTTGATCATGGTGTATGATTTTTTGGATGAATTGCTGAAGTCGATTGGCCAAAATTTTGTTGAGAAATTTTCATCAATGTTCATCAAAGAAACGGGTCTATGGTTCTCTTTTTTGATGAGTCTCTGTCTTGTTTTGGGATGAGGGTGATGATGGCTTCATAGAATGTGTTCGGTAGTGAACTTTCTCTTTCAATTCCACTGAAATGTTGGAGGAGTATTGGTGTGAGCTCTCGGAGTAAAAGCAGACACTCTGAAAACATTACAGGATGGAATAGGAGAAACCCTAGGTCTCCTTTGCACAGGCCAAGTTTTCTTGATAGAGACCCGGAAACACAACAAACTAAGAAAGGTTGGACAAATGGGATTTCAGGAAGTTGCAGAGCTTCTGCATGGCAAAGGACATAGCTAGCAAGATCAATAGAAAGCCCACAGATTGGGAGAAGATCTTCACTAGCCATACAACGGAAAAGGGTTTCATATCTAAAATATGCTTGCAACTCAAAAAATTACATCCCCCAACAACAAATCCTCAAAGAAACAACTGCCCAATAAATAACTGGGCAAATGACTTAAAGAGAAACTTCTCTGAAGAAGAAAGAAGGATGGCCAATAGACACAGGAAGAAATGCTCAACCTCCCTAGCCATAAAAGAAATGCAAATCAAAACAACATTGAGGTACCACCTCACTCCAGTTAGAATGGCAAAAATCAAGAACTCTAATAACAACAGATGCTAGAGGGGATGTGGACAGAAGGGACCTTACTGCATTGTTGGTGGGAATGTAAACTTGTTCAACCACTTTGGAAAGCAGTATGGAGGTTCCTCAAAAGACTCCACATAGAGCTCCCCTGACACAGCAATCCCACTTTTGGGCATTTACCCAAATGTTTACGAACAAGACCACACTAAAGCCAACAGCACAACTATGTTTATTGCAGCATTATTTACCACAGCTAAGATATGGAACCAACCCAGATGATCCTCAGTAGATGAATGGATCAAGAAAATATGGTATATATAATCAATGGAATTCTATGCCTCCATCAGAAAGAATGAAATTTCCCCATTTGTGAGGAAATGGAAAGGCTAGGAAAAAATTATATTAAGTGAAGTAAGCCAAGCCCAAAGAAACATAGGTCCCATGGTTTCCCTTATTTGCAATAGCTAGTATATATATGAGTCAAGAAGAAAAGATCAGATAATGTAATGTTAGGAAAATGAACCCTAAGATACGTATTTAAATGTTTTTTTCTTTCATGCATTTGTATCTAAAGTATTTATAAGATTATTTCTTTGTTGCTTTCTATGTCCCTCCCCCACAGTATAACCCCTGCTTTCACTGTATTTGATGTTGGATAATTTGTGGAGAGGAAGTGGAAAAACAAGTCGTTTAAATAAGAATACTGGTGGACCCGTTGCAACAATGAGAAGAACAAGTTGTCATGTAGAAAATGAACTTTACAACTTTGGTGGGTGGTTGGGGAGAATCGGTTGGGGTTGCGGGGCAGGGGGTGGCTGGGAAGTGATGGGAAGGATAAACAAAGGAGAAGGCAACAATGCTTGATAAGAAAAGTACTCATTATCTTGTCCATGTAATTGTAACCCCTCTCTACATTATTTTCACAAAAATTTACAGTACAATCACTTTCACAATCATGTTCACTGTTGCATTATTCCCCTTAGCAAAGTTATGGAAACAGACAAGATATCCTTTGGCAGAGGCATGGTTAGAGAAGTGTGGCACATATCCACAATTGGATGGCACCCATCCAATATGAAGACTGTTACATCATTTGCAAAGAAATGGATAGATCTAAAAATATGTTAAGTAAAGTAAACCAGAACCAGACACACAAAGGAACCATGTTCTGTCGCTTATTTGGAAGCTAGACCTTTAGGCAAAAGTATTACACAACTTTTCACAACAGAATTAACCAAAGCATTCTCTTTTCAGAGGAGTATTTAAGAAGTGTAATTTCTTATAAAATTGAACTTTTAATCTAAAAAAATGAATACCAGGAAACTATCACTTGGAAGTTGTGAAGGGAAGTCAAAGGGAAGGAATAAAGAGAGTTATAGAGGAAGAGGGTGAAGGCATAATATTCAATGCGGATAGTATGAATCTAGAAAAAATGAAAATGGGGTGAGCTTTGGAAGGATGTGGGAATGTAATGTAAACATCTCTTGTACTTATAAACTGATTTGTTGAATGGAAATTCCTTCGTACCACTATTTAATTAAATACAATTAAAAACAATGGAGACATCTGATCTTAAACTGCATTCTCTTAAACCATGAGAAAATATAATAGTTTCCTCTTCAGAAATTTTCTTTGCAGGTTTTTTCCTCATAATGACAGGAAAGTGAACAAAGCAATGAATATCAATACATCACATTGTATATCCTAAATAGACACAATATAAATATCACATGAAAAATGTTAGAATTCATCACATGATAAAATAACAGGTAGAAAGTAGCAAATGTTGATTGTTTTTCCAAGTACTTTAGGTTATCTAATTTAATCCTCAAAATAATTAAATAAATTAGAACTACTTTTATTTTTAATTATCAGATGATGATATTGAAGTCTTCAGAGTTGGAATTACTAGTATAACATTGCATACATGGTAAGTGTTAGTCTACGCCCCATTCCTACCATATCAAATTACCTCATTCTATTTTATGACTAAAACACCAGCACTTAGTCTATTAATTCTAGGAAAATTTCCCAAAATAATTGTGGACACTCAAAATATTTCACTTTATCTTTGTTAGAAAATAGGTAACTACGCCGGATGTAAAGCATCCTAGAAGCCACATTTAGGTAGATGGAATATTGGAGTCTTTATTACACAGTTAGCAGGCTGCTGGCCACCCATTTTTACAAAGGCCTGAAGCCCCCAAACACACAAAACACGGTTAGGAAACAGTCTAGAGAGGAAAGAAAGAACAAAAATACCAACAAACCAATTCAACTCCAATGGAGAGTTGAATTGTGATGCCATGATGACTGGAGATGAGTCAGAAGACAAGACATGACCACAGTGACACATGTGGCATGACATAATGGTGGCTGGGCTGGGCCTAAATAGGGTCTCAGCAGGGGACAGGTCCACAGGTTACTAAATCTGCCAGTCCAGTGCCTGGGACTGGTAATTTCTATCAGCCAAGTGCTCACCCCTGCCTCCAGGGATCTTGGAATATCCATCACCTGGGAGTCAGATGATGATGGAGGCATTTTCCTTCCCCCGGCATGAAGACAAGATACGAGACCCTATCATCCACCATGTGGCCAATATGGCACCAGTCAGATCTGACCTCCTTATCTCATTCCCCACTTTTTTTCTTATGTACATTAAGTCATTGAAGTTTTTTCTGTAAGAGATCTGAATTTTTCCCTGGGCTGTTACCTTCTGCAATTTTTTAATTTATATATGTATATATATATATATATATATATATATATATACACATACATATATATACATACATATATATATATATACATACATATATATATAAATAATTTTTATTGTGAAAATGCAATACAGAGGGGCTACAATTACACGAGCAAGGTAATGAGTACATTTCTTATCAAGCATTGTTGCCTCCTCCTTTGGTTTTCCCCTACCATCCCTTCACTCCCATCTCCACCACTATACCCTCACCCCCGGTGCCAAAGTTGTAAAGTTTGCTTTTCAACATAGGATTTTGCACATCTCATTGTTGCAATAGGTCCACCTGTATCCCTAGTTAAACAATTTGTTTTTTTTCCTTTCCCCTCCCCAAAATATACCAACATCAAATACAGTGAAAACAGGGCTTATACTGTGGGGGAAGAGACATAAATGCAACAAAACTATCACCTTATAAATATGTTAGAAACAATAGCAAGAAAGAAAAAACTACTTGTGTCCTTATCTAGTGAAGTAAGCTGGGCCAAAGAAACATAGATCCCATTGAAGTACCCGATTTCGGGTGCCCCTCACAGACCACCAGGCTCTTTGCAAACAGCAAAGAGTCGTTTATTGAAAGCTCGAGCTTGGTCCTCTGCACACTTGGTAACCGGTGATGCTAAGAGGCCCCGAGCACAAAATTAGAACAGCTTTTATAGTATCGAACAAACAAGTTTAGGGGGTTTCCACAAAAGCAAGTCCACAAGTTCAGGGGGTTTAAGTCCACCCTGACCACACTTGCCTTTTTCTGATGGAATACTTAGGGAACTGTTCTTTTCCTTAAGGATGGGCAGGGTTGGTGGCAACCTGGGGTTTGTCTGAGAACTTTCTCTTTGGTGGTTACTCTGAGGGCAGCACAGCTCAGGAGGTTTGATCTTAAAATGGAGTTACTGTAGCTCTTCACCATGGTTTCCCTTATTTGCAATAACTAGTATATGTCTGAGACAAGCTGAAAAGATCAGATAAGATGATGTTAGGTAAAATGAACCCCTCCTGTAATTTAAGAAGTCTCCAACAGTTATGCCCTGTATCTGCTCAAAGCCCTAATTTGGGAATTTAAACTATCCCACACATTTTACAACCCACTTAGATGACTGGCACATTCTTGCCCAATTATGAAGCAGACAAACATTTAGAAAGGCATGATTACAATTTACTTTCTCATGACTTCCTGGCTCTGATCAATTTCTTTGGGGGGGGTCCAGTCGTGGGGCCTGAACTCTGGGCCTGGGTGCTGTCCCTCAGCTCTTCAGCTCAAGGCTGGTGCTCTACCATTTGAGCCACAGTGCCACTTCCCTCTTTTTTCTTTTTTCTTATGTGGTGCTGAGGAATCGAACCCAGGGCCTCATGCATGCAAGGCAAACGCTCTACCACTGAGCCACCTTCCCAGTCCTTCAATTTTTGAAAGGCCAAACAGGATCTGATACCATCTCTGCCATCTGAGCAGTGGCTTGTAACTGCCTCTGGATGTTTCATCATTGCCAGGGTCCCAGGAGTGTCTTTCTCCATGCTGGGATACACACACCTTGGCATTTTCCTTAATCACTGGACTTCAGCTGGAGAGATGAGCGATAGCGCTCAGGCCCTGAGTTCAAGGCTAGCACTCTGCCAATTTGAGCCCCCAAACAACTCTTCTGTTGACCAATTAGAGATAATCTCACAGGGACCTTTCTCTGCCCAGGCTGGATTTGAACCACAGTTCTCAGATCAACAAGTCTAAACAAAAGGCCATGTTTACTCCAATTAAAAGAAACAAAGATGGTCTTTAGAAATCGTTTTTTAAAGCATGGTCTACCTCGAACTTATTAAGGGCCGAAAGTTATATCTGACAAACTTGTAAGAATCCTTACTCCTTTGTGTGGGCCTGCTGGAACTGTTACAAAAAAAAAAAACTATAAGAGCAAACTGAAATAGCAATTAAGCAATTATTTTGGTAATCCTAATTTTTCCTTTTTGCACTTTGAGAAAAATATTAACAATTTAACTTTCAAACTTTATAACCAGGAATTCATCTCCATTTTTTTGCCAGTCCTTGGGATTTAACTCATGGCATACGCATTGTCCTTGAGCTTCTTTTGGTCAAGGCTAGCACTGCTTCCTGCTTTTTCTGAATACCTGGTAGTGAGGAATTGAACTCAGGATTTGATGCATGCTAGGCAAGCACTCTACCACTAAGCCACTTTCGCAGCCCAGCCACATTCCCAGCCCATCCAATCCTAATTTCTTTTTAAGTTCAAAGAATTTTTTTTTTGTTGTTATTGTGAAAATACCATATGTAGAGGTTTCAATTACATGGGCAAGGTGATGAGTACATTTGTTGCCTCCTCCTTTCTTTCCCCTTACAATATCTTCCCACCCTCCCCATCCTCCAACCCCTCCGCCCCCGCCATGGGGGAGGGACATACAAAGCAACAAACAAATCATCTTATAAATATGTTATAAACAATAGCAAGAAAGAAAAACTATTCGAGTCCTTATCTTGGGGTTCATTTAACCTTACATCAACGTATCTGACTGTTTCTGATTGTCTCAGACATGTACTAGTTATTGAAAATAAGGGAAACCATGGGACCTATGTTTCTTTAGGCCTGGCTTACTTCATTTAATATATTTTTTTCCCAAGTCTTTCCATTTCCTAACAAATGGGACAATGTTATTCTTTCTGATAGCGGCATAGAATTCCATTATGCATATATACCACATTTTCTTGATCCATTCATTTACTGAGGATCATCTGGGTTGGTTCCATATCTTAGCTGTGGTAAATAATGCTGCAATAAACATAGTTGTGCTGGTAGCTTTAGTACGGCTTTGCTTGTGATAATTCCACTAAATGACCAAAAGTGGGATTGCTGGGTCACAGGGGAGGTCTATGTGGAGTCTATGAGGAACCCACTTTAAAAACTTGAAAAAGGAATCAAAACAGAAATTAGAAAATGGAAAAACCTCCCATGCTCCTAGATTGGAATGATCAACATCATGAAAATCGCAATACTTCCCAAGGCTATCTAAAAATTCAATGCGATACCTATCAATATTCCAACCTCATTCTTCAGGAAAATAAAAGAGGCAATCCAAAAATTCATATGGAAAAATAAAAGACCATGAATAGCAAAAGCGATCCTTAACACAAAGAACACTGCTAGAGGAATATCAATACCAAATTTCAAACTCTACTACAAAGCTGTAGAAATCAAAACAGCTTGGTACTGGCTCAAGAACAGATCTCAGGACCCATGGAATAGAATTGAAAACCAAGAAATGAACCCACATACCTATAACTTTGTAATCTTCGATAAGAGGGCTAAAAAAATAGAATGAAAGACAGCCTCTTCAGTAAATGGTGCTGGCAAAATTGGTTAACTACTTATAGAAAACTAAAGCTAGATCTTTATATATCACCCTGCATCAGAATCAGCTCCAAATGGATCAAAGACCACAGAGTCAAAGCAGACACTCTGAAAACATTACAGGATGGAATAAGAGAAACCCAGGTCTCCAAAATTTTCCTAACAGAGACCTAGAAATACAACAAATCAAAGAAAGGTTGGACAAATGGGATTGCATGAAATTGCAGAGCTTCTGCATGGCAAAGTACATAGCTAGCAAGATCAACAGAAAGCCCACGGATTGGGAGAAGATCTTCACTAGCCATACAACGGACAAGGGTCTCATATCTAAAATATACCTGGAACTCAAAAGTTAAATCACCCAACAACAAACCTTGAAGAAACAACTGCCCAAGAAATAAGTGGGCTAAAGTCTTACCAATCCTAATTTAAGCCTTTTATTAATCTCTGCTTTAACATTTTATACTTTAGTTTTCATTTGTATTTTGAAAACTCCTTTGAAATCTTGAGGATATGTACCACTATTTCCTCTTGGCTACTCATTTTAAAACAGATATACATTAAAAACTTTTGAACTCAAATGACCATTTTTTGTTAATGCAAGAATTAATCACCAGTACTGTACCAAGAAGCTAGACTTAACACCTATATGCTTTTTTATTTTTTTGGTGGGGGGTGTCTGGTTGTGGGCCTGAACTCTGGGCCTAGGTGGTGTCCCTCAGGTCTTCAGCTCAAGGCTAGAGCTGTACCACTTGAGCCACAGTGCCTCTTCTGGTTGTTTCTTTTCTGCTTATGTGGTGCTAAAGAACTGAGCCCGGGCCTCATGCATGCAAGGCAAGTGCTTTACCACTGACCCACCTTCCCAGCCCATCTATATGCCTTTTAAAAAAACATATCCAATTGCAGAGTATCAATGAAAGCAAATCATATACTAATAAATTTTCTAACCATATTTTTAAGGCTTTTTCAAAGTTAATACATCCAAGTGGCAGTTTTAGGAATACCAATCAGATCATGACATCACTCATTTTTACCATTATGTTTCCTGTGTCTGTCTGCAAGAGAAAGGGACAGGACAAAGATTGGTCATACAGCCCCTCCTAAGGAATGTGCATGCACCCAACTCTTCAGGGTTAGTTGAACTACCTTTGTGCCAGCTTGCCCTCTTCTACCATGCGTGGACTCCCCCCAGGGTCTGTCCCAACCTGCATGACTGGCTGAGCTGCACGTCTGCCTCTACATCCCTCACCTCAAAAGACAGTTCTTCTATTAGAGTCTAAGTTTTTCCCTTTTTTTTTCTTGATTCTTGAATGAAATAGTTTCAGACAGAACAGGTAAAGTTTTAGACAGAACAGGTAAAATCTTTGACAGTGTTAAATAAACCTTTATATTTAAATTTCTAATAGTATCCCCAAGTTTTAGCAGAGGGAACTAAATCCCAAACAGCCAATGCCTTTTTGTTGAGTCAGATAACTTGATTACAGTGTAAACAACCTTTGCATTTTAAAATACCGAATTTTAAAATACAGATTTTGATTTGTAAATTAAAGAATTCTTAGAAAGTTTAACTAAACTTCCTGTTTAAAACAATACAATAATCCTTTAAGATATTTGGCATACAAATCTGATGACATTCCTTACAGTTTAAACTCTTTTTTTTACAGCATGCTGATTTTCATCTTGAACATGTTCCAACATACTCATACAAAACTTAAAGTGCACAAAAATGAAAATCAGTCCAGAATCTTGATCTAAAGATTTAAGATTTGTAAAACAAAGTGCCTTTGCTGAGCTTCATTTACCCAGGGCTTGCTTGTTTAGCAATGCATTTTACCAATTGGCCTTGTGAATACCTTCAGCTGGAGGAAGGCTAGGTGGGAGTCACCTGAAACTGAACTAGCCTATCTTTTATCCAATTTTCTTTTTAGACAAGAGCATTTTACAATTTTTTAACTGTTCGGACAAGCCAAATGTCCAAACGAGGCTCAAACTGTCTATGCCCTCACCTCCGGCTGCCTCTGCAGGAAAATGCAGCCTGAAGCTTGTAAGGTCTTGCAACCTCCCATGCCCACGTCCTGACTGCTGCAACACAGACAAAACAGAGCAGGTCTATGACCAGGCCCAGACAGAGCTGGAACTTTTATTCCCCCAGAGATGTCCAAATGAACAAAAATAACAGATTCTAATAACTTGAATAATTGTCTGGGTTTTTTTTTTCAGAGAATGGTGAGCTCTGGCGTTTAGGGTACCTGACTTCGGTGACTGAGAGCCCCAAAATAACTCTCTGAACCTAGAAGAGAGGTGTTAGTTTAGAGGAGCTCTCCTGCAGCCATTTTACATTAAGGGAGGGCCAATCTACCTGGCAGAGAGTGCAGAGATGACCTTGGGTAACAGTACTCATATGCCCTGGCTTTTTCCTGAAAATAAGAAAAGGGTTCTAAAAGCATTTCCAAAAGTGATGGATAAAGAAGTTTGGTGCATTTCTACAAAAAGCAAGATATCAGTGATCTCAGAATTAGCTTAAAGAGAAGTTGTTTCTTACTTTTCCTGCTTGGGCCAAATAAGCTTTCCCCTTGGAATTTTATCAGCACCAGAGTGGAGAACTAAGTTTGACAGGAGATTCTCCACCTCATCCCAAGGTTTCTCCAACATCTGGGGTTAGGGTTGTAGACATAGGTTTAACAGGAGATTCTCCATCTCATCCCTTTCTCCATGCTTGTGGTTCTCAGACATTTAGACAGAAATGTCAACTAAAACAGACACAGATAGGTGGCCACACAAACCAAATGGTCAGACAGGCATAAGCAAACAGCAGCAGAAGGCACCTCCAACAGACAGACAGAACAAATAAGAACCCAAGTGAGGCCAGACTCCAGGTTAAGAACCCTAATCTGCCTCCACTGGGGAGAGGCGCATCCCAAACTCCTCCGTGGCTGGGAGTTCTGCTGCATCCCACCTCCCCTTCTGCCCCTTCCACTATACCTGGCCAGGCTTTTCAACTTACCTCTAGAGGCTTTTGAGTTCTAAGTTCCTGCTAGGAACTTCTCTCCACAGCTGTCCCCTAGGGAGTGGCTCTTCTGACACCAGTCCAAAGTCCCTGAACTCAAGGCCCAGGGTCCTGGATCTCACTTGGGCCTACATCTATTATATCCTGGATCCAAAAGAGACTTCACGAAACCCAGATAAAAGTGCTAGGAACTTTATTATTATTATTTTTTTATCAAAAAGGCTTTCTTGAATGCTGGGGGTGGGGGGGGTGGCGGGGTGGCTAGCTCGGCTTGCCCAGGATGCCGCACAGGGTGGCCACGCTGCCCAGGATGAAGCCCAGGGCCAGGGACAAGGTCTGGTCGAAGGAGCCAGGCAGCTGCTCCACGTGCTGGTTCCGGGTCAGCAGCTGGTCTCGCAGCAGGCCCAGCATGCCCACGATGTTGCCCAGGTGCGTCAGCGTCTGCAGCAGGGCAGCATTCAGCGATGGTGTGGCGGCCGATGGCAAGAGGTTGGCAGGGGCCCAGGGCGATGCGGCAGCTGCGGGAGGGAGCGCAGGGTCAGTGCTGCAGCCCACCCTCCGGCCTCTGACCCTCCGGCCCCGGCCGCCCCTTCCAGCCTCCAGCCCCAATCGCCCTCCCCCCCCCACGCCCCCCCCTTGCCCTGCCGACCCTTTCCCTCTCCCGCGGCCGCCTGCCTACCTGGCTCATCTAGGGCTGGTGCGGGCGCGGAGAGGGCGGGGTGGCGGCCATGCTGTGGGCACCCCGGCCCCGCGGGGCGGCGGCGGGCGCGCTCGTCCGGCCCATCGTCGCCCAGCAGCCCCATGAGCTCGTGGATCTGTGCGTCCAAGGGCCCGGGCGCTTGGCCAGTGGCCTTGGGCACCTTGTTCTTGAGGAACTTGTAGCAGCGAGGACATTTTGCGGGAGTGCGCAGCACCTGCCTCAGGGCTAGCGCCACCGCCCGCGGTGGGGTCCCTGGTGCGTCCTCAGCTGGCGGCAGCATCTCGCCCATGGGATCTGTCGGCGAGGGCAGCACCAGCGGTGGCGGCCGCCTGGGCCGGAGCAGCATCCCAGCGGGCCGCATGGGCTCCGGGGTTGGGGCGGTGCCCGGGGGCCTGCGGGGGCCCGGGGGGTTGCGAGGGCCTGGGGGCTGGGAGACCCTGGGCGGCTGTGGCATCTCGGCTGCCCGCACACTCTCTGCCGAGCTAGGAACTTTATTACTACCACATGGGACCACTTCCTTCCACTGGGAAAGTAGGAACAGCCTTGAGCTCAGGGTAGGATGTGTTTTTATAGGGGTAGATTAGATAGAGTTATATATACAAGCCATGCAAGGCAGGTTTGGCATATTTTTCATTGGTTACAGTTATATGACCTTTAAATTAATTTGTTCTTTATGGTAATATCATATGTAATCATTTGTAATAGGTCACTCATAGTGGGACCACTCAGCGGTGGTCTTCAATTGGTGGGCTTAAGGCCTTGTTACCAAGGCAAGCAAGCAAGGTTATAGAAGCAAAACTTGGCAGAAACATAGCCTTGACTCACAGAAGCATAGGCAAAACATAATCTTGACTTGGTCAGCATGATCAATACTATCAAAGCTATTGACACTACTTTAGAAATTATTTTTATTATAAGCTCCTAACTGCTCTTTAATGCAGCTGGTGATAAGCCTCGGTTGTCAATAGGCTTTTGCAAAGCTGCCAGTTTGGTAAAATTGAGTAAGGGTGCGATGTTCTTTTGCTTTTTTATCAAGGATGGGGAAAGGACAAAAGTTGACTACTGGTCAGCCTTTGTCTGGGGTTTTTCTTTACCAGGAGGTTTTTTCCCTTTATCAATAATTGTGTTTTGTTTTCTGATTTCACAGTTTTGTACCCATGGCTATTCTTTTCCCAGGGAAAAGGGGGTTCAGGGGAGAAAGTAAATTTCTAAGAGCAGGAGGGACTGAGGCCAGACAACAGAAGAAATTTCTGCCAGTGAATAGTAACTTGGATATTACAGAAAACCAAAGATCTGGTGTTTTAGTGCATTAAGCTGTTCACATTGTAATCAAATTATCTGACTTCTCAAAAATGTAAAGGATTATTGCATTATTTTGAAGAAGAACTTTAGTTAATTTTCAAGTTTTTGCTAACACCAAAACTTGATGACTTTTCTTGGGAGTTTAAAACAACTCATTTATGTTTTTACATGATGATGACAGGCAGAAATTTACTGGTAGAACAAACTCCAGAGTTCATTTCAGGGGTTTCACAGAGCAAGGGCACCTGGGACTGAGGAATGTCTCTCAAGGCCTTCCACTAAGTGCGGCCATGTGGCCTGTCCCCTGACACAGGAGTCAGGTCATGACAGGAGTCATCCTGTTCAGGCGAGAATAGGATCTCACTGGGGCATCCAGATGAAGTGGACTGACCCCCTGGACAAAGTCACAGACGCTGACCAGTATCTTAAAAGATAGTTTATTCAATTGACCAGCCAGGGTTAACTCATCTAGGGAATGAGCAGTCCCAAACTCAAATAGCTCAGGGTTTATAAAGGTAAAAAAAATGCATTCTTTTAGAGCAGATTCAAGCAAGGTGGTGTACAGAAGAACTTCGCAGTTATTTTATTTTGCAAGCTCTTAAGTCACAAACATTCCCCAAACAATTAAAACCGTAAGTACTCCTGTAACAATTTCTTGACCTAAAGCAACGGGCAGTTCCTAGTTTGGGGGCCAGGTGTTTTGCTTTTTCAAATCTAGTAATTACAGTAGAAGGAACAGCTAGGGGGTAAATAAGCCTAGTTCTTTCCTCATAACTAGTTGTTCCAGTTCAATCCTGCCTTGCATAGTTTGGCCCTATTCTTAATGAATGAAGTTCCTACAAGAATTGTTTAAGGGCTGGGTGCCTGTGGCTCACACCTGTAATCCTAGCTACTCAGGAGGCTGAGATCTGAGGATCGTGGTTCAAAGCCAGCCCGGGCAGGAAAGTCCATGATACTCTCATCTCCAATAAACCACTAGAAAACCAGAAGTGGCACTGTGACTCAAGCAGTACAGCACTTGCCTTGAGCTGAAGAGCTGAGGGATAGTGCCCAAGCCCAGAGTTCAGGACCCCTGACCAAAAAATAAATAAATAAAAATAAATAAATAAATAAAATAAAGAATCATTTAAGGAAGAAGCTAAGAAAAAGAAAATACAGCTAAGAACAAAAGAGAGCAGCAGAGATTACTAATCTCCATATCTAATAGTTATAAAAAACATGCAAGTTAAAAAAAAAGATTTCAGCCAGGTGTGGGTGGCTCACAACTGTAATCCTAGCAATACAGGAGACTGAGATCTGAGGGTCCTGGTTTGAAGCCAGCCTGGAAAGAAAAGTCTGTGAGGTTTTTTATCTCCAATTAACCTGCACAAAGCCAGACCTGGAGGTATGGCTCAAATGGTATAGCACTAGCCTCGAGCAGAAAAAGCTTAAGGAGGGGCTAGGAAGGTGGCTCAGTGGTAGTGCGCTTGTCTTGCATGCATGAGGCCCTGGTTCCATTCCTCAGCATCGCATAAGTAAAAAAAAGAAATAAGCCGGAAATGGTGCTGTGGCTCAAGTGGTAGAGTGCTAGCCTTGATCTGAAGAGCTAAGGGACATTGCTCAGGCCCAGAGTTTAGGCCCTATGACTGGACCCAAAACAAAAAACAAAAAAAAAAGCTTAGGGATAGTTCAGTCCCCAGTTGAGTGGGGCTCAGTGTCCCAGCTCTGAGTTCACTCTCCAGTATTGGCACCAAAATAGGAATAATATTAATAATTACTTAAGAAGAAACAGGAAATACTTAGGATGTGGTAGATGTTTGAGTCCTGAAGCTCCCTGTTGAGTTGCCTTGTTTCCTTTGTAGTACTGTTGCAGTGGTGTGTGTGTGTGTGTGTGTGTACACAAGTAACCCTATTAGTTATTTTATTGTAACCATTAGAACCCATGAGCAAGAACTATTATAAGAAAACAGAAGTGTTGAACAATACGCTGTAAGCTACAACAGTAGATGGCCAAGCCAGATGGACCCCAGGTATCCTTGATTCTGGACTGTGCACAGTTAACCAATCACAGACAGTATTGGCTCCTTGGTTAAACCCCAGAGAAAAAGCTGCTTTGCTCGGGATGCTGCAAGATAGACTGGCCAAGTGAATATCCTGTGTTGAAACAGGGAGAGGCAAGTCAGTAAGGTGAGGGCTATGCAATACTCTGAAGGAAATGGGCATAAGTGAGAATACCTGTCCTAAAGGGGCTTGTGGTAATAGTCTTTCCCCACACCACCATCCTAGAATTGTCCCTCAGCTTTTTGCTCAAGGTTAGCACTCTGCTACTTGAGTCACAGCTCCACTTCTGGCTTTTTTGTTGCTTTATTGGAGATAAGGAGCCTCACTGACCTTTCTGCCTAGGCTGGCTTCAAAGCATGGTCCTCAGATCTCAGCATCCTGATTAGGATTACAAGCATGTGCCATGGGCACCTATCTATAACGCTGTTCTTAATGGCAGTGGCAGTCAGACAGGGCCTTCATCCGTGTCTTATATGGTCTCATCCTAATAGGTACTGTCCTCAGGCTAGAGTGTAGTGGACTGACTGGAAATCTCAGGCCTGGCCACAGTGACAATTGAGTGAGTTACATTTCTTGAATTTGGATGCAGGCCACCTGCTTTGCTTCTTGGGTTTCTGCTTTCAAGTGCTCTGCTGGACTATACCTGGGGTCTCTGGTGGGATGCCTGGGTGAATGTGGGCACTTTTCAGAATGGCTTAGAAGCAGCTCTTGGTGGCTTTGAAGCTTGGCTTTCATTTCTGGCACGACAGTGCATTGGGAAGGTTCTGGATCCAGAGTCAGGCTTAGCTTTGGGCTCAATCTCTGCCACATGCTAGCTCTTTCTTCCATTCCAGATGAGTCACTGTCCATCTCTAGGCTGCCCTGTCCTGTCTCCTCCACATATACCTGTCTCAGACTTGGGGCCAGGGAACTGATGAAGAAATTCTCTTCAGACAAATAGAGATTCCATGGAAAGAAATTGATCATGTACAGCTGGTTTCTCCACTGGCAGTTGTTCAATTTTTTTTTTTATTGCTAATTGTTTTTTTTTTCTTTGTTTTTCCTTCACCTCCCTTCCCAGCCTCCCCCCTCCCCCCCACCCAATCATACCCCCCTCCCCCCCACACACCGACATTGTAAAGCTGGTTTTGACATGACATTTTGTACTTCTCATTGTTGCAACAGGTCCACCTGAATCCTTAAACGACTTGTTTGTCCCCATCTCCTCCACATGTTATACTGACATCAAATATAGTGAAAGCGGGGGTTACACTGTGGGGGAGGGACATACAAAGCAACAAAGAAATAATCTTATAAATGCGTTAGAAACACATGCATGAAAGAAACGAAAACATTAAAATACATATTTAAGGGATCAAGCGGAAAAGGTCAGATAATGTGATGTTAGCAGTTGTTCAATTTTATTTCCCTTTCATTTTTCTTCCTCTTCTCAGGGATCACTGCCTAAAAGAACTTCATAGCAACTAGACTTAGATGGTTAAATGTAAATTGGAGCTGGCTTCTGAAACTCCACGTGAGTTTCTTCAGGCCTGGAAGATTTTTCAGAGCCCTACGCACCTAATGCATTTTAGACTTTATTTTTATTTTTCACCTATATTTTTCTTCTTGTATTTCTTCTAGATGCCTTTTATTTTCCCTTAGGACTCAAGCATAATTTTCGTTGCTTTTAGGTGTAATTATAGAAGGCCCAACTCATTTCAGTGACAGGAAGATTTATTATTTCACATAATAATAACCATGGTGGGGCAGGGGGTTTAGCCCAGGGTAAGGGTGCCCGCCCGGCGCGTGTGCAAGGCCCTGGGTTCAGTCCTCAGCCCTGGAAAAAAAAATAAAAAAAATAATAAATAACCATAGCACAAGGGAGATGGTAGAATTCATTAATTCAGTGGCTCAGTACTGTCTTCCTTTTTTGTCTTTTGTTTTGTCAGCCATGGGGACTGAACTCTGGGTCTGGGCTTTTTCCCTGAGCAACTCAGCTCAAGGCTAGCACTCTACCACTTTAGCCACAGGGCCACTTCTGATTTTCTGATGGTTTATTGGAGATAAGAGTTTCACAGGTTTTCCTGCCCGGGCTGGCTTTGAACTATGATCCTCAGATCTCAGCCTCCTGAGTAGCTAGGATTACAGGCCTGAGCCACTGGCACCCAGCCTGTCTTCTTATATTTATATTCCTACCATCTTTTGAATTGACCATACTGGGTATATTCTCCACATGCTAAAGTTCATCATCCCAAGTTGGCTGTTGCAGCACCAGACATCCCATGTAAACACAGAAACCAACAGAATGGATGATGAGACAAAATTAGGATTTGTTTGTAAAGAGGACTGAGAAGTGACCACTGAGGTGGTATCAATCCTTGATGAGAAACATGTACCTTTTCTCTTTTGCTTGACAGGTTAAGAACAAATATCTTGTCATTGCATAATGAGATTACATACTGTTCCCTCAACTATTATTTCCTCATTTTATTTCCTTCTGCTCTCTACATTAGAAGGCCAAACAAGACCACTAGCTATTGTCAGAACTACGTACACCTCATTTGTACCTCCTTGTTCTAGGCAGGCTGAGCCTGTGCCTGAACCACACCCTGCCCATGTGGCCTGCCCTGCAGCTGTAGCATAAAACAAAAACGACTAGAGTCAACAGTACAAGCAGAGCTTGTTCCCTCCCAAGTATGTATTTTGAAAACAATCTTTTTATTTTTATTACACGATAAAACAGAAAATATAGCTGGCGCTGTTGGGTCATGCTTGTAATCCTAACTCATCAACAGGCTGAGATTTTAGGATTAAGTTTCAAAGCTAGCTTGGGCAGGAAAGACTGTGAGTCTCTTCTCTCCAACAAACCATCAAAAAGCCTGAAGTAAAGCGGTGGCTCAAGTGGTAGAGTGCCAGCCTTGAGCGAAACAGTGAAGAGCCAGTGCCCAGTTCTTGAGTTCAAGCCTCAGAACTGGCTCTCCCACTCAGGATCCATCCAAGATCCTGCTTTCCCTTGATCTGTCAGACTTCCTCTGCCTCCTCCAGTCTGTGACATTTCCACTGTCTTTTCTTTAGTATGAGCTTGACACTTTTGAAAAGGGCAGCTACTGATCCTGTGGGAAGCCTCCCAGTGACTTGGGTGGGTGTTTTTTTTTTTATTTTGGCTGGTCCTGGGGCTTGAACTCAGGGCCTGGGTGCTCTCCTTGAGCTAGTTCTAGGCTATCACTCTACCACTTGGAGCTACAGCACCCACTTCTAGTTTTCTGGTGTTCACTGGAGATATGAATGTCATAGACTTTTCTCTCTGGGCTGGCTTTGGACCAACATCATCAGATCTGAGCCTCTTTATTGGCTAGAATTCCATGGGTGAGCCACTGGAACCCAGCTAGGCATATATTGGTTTATTTGTTTGTTTGTGCCTAATTTTATAACTGAATGAGAAAGCTCAGTTATGTCATATCAATTTCTGATGTCTCATTGCCTGGGTGTATCTTTGGTCATCTACTTAAGGTGATCCTTGTCAGTATTTTTCAGGATGAGGCCACTGTTTCTTACATGGTAATTGGCAAATAATCTGAGTCTATAGTTCAATTGCAAAGAGATTTTCTTCAAAGGGTATCTCTGTGCAGGTTTAGCTTAGGAAACAGATGGGAACCAGATGATTTGGTTGAGATGGACATGCGTCAGGTTGGTATTCCAGCAAGATCTTCTGCCTCATCTCTAAATGGCCCAGCTTGTGAAGTGCCTGTGCTTCATCCTCAAGTTCTGTTTGAGAACCAAGTCTGATGTTAGAGATTTGCATATAAGCTTTTCTGCAAGATAGTTTCCTTCCAAACTGACATTCACAAAGTGAGTTAGGTTTAATATAAGCAACACAAAATGGAACTGGTATCAAGCAGCATTTATTTAGTGTCTCTGTGTATCTGCTACTGTGTTAAATCTAAGGAAGGTGAAAGTCGGAGTCTCTTGTCCATGAATCCAGCACCTTTTCGTCAAAGTATGATCCTTTGAGCTCCTGTTCTGACACAATTGTTTAACTACATTGGTTTTACAGTTCTCTTTAAATAGCTTTTCACCTGTGACACTCATCTTCAGTGAAACACCAAAAAAATAATCTGGAAGTGGAGCTGTGGTTCAAGTGGCTAGGCCCTAGGCTAGAACAAAAAAGCTCAAGAGCAATGCCCAGGCCCTGGGTTCAAGCCCCAGAAATGAGGTAAGAGGAAATTAGCAGCTACTAGATAAAACAGAAGGTTAAGAGGCCAGAGCTAGAGTGGCTTAAGCCTACAATTATAACTACCTAAGGAAATTGAGATCTGAGGATCCAGATTTGAAGCCAGCCCAGGCAGACAAATCGGAGACTTATCTCTAAATAACCAGCTTGGGTTCAATTTCCTTACCAGACAGAAACAAAAACAAAAAAGTAAACAAAATTTCTGGGGAAGGTTTATTTAGAATGATGGCTCTACTGAAATCACTGAAGCAGTAGAAAACATAGATTCTCTTTTTTTCTCTCCTGTCTCCCTTTTTCTTGTTCTTTTTTTCTTCTTTCTCTCTGCTCTCTTTCTCTCCTAGCACATGCTAGGCAAGACATCTAACCACTGTGTTTGATACCCAGCCACATGTTTGGATTTTTACATAATCCAATTCTCTCCAGGTGCCGGTGGCTCACGCATGTAATCCTAGCTACTCAAGAAGCTGAGATCCAAGAATCAGGGTTCAAAGCCAGCCCTGGCAGGAAACCTGTGAAACTCTTATCTCCAATAAACCACCAGAAAACCGCAAGTGGCGCTGTAGCTCAAATGGTAGAGTGCTAGCCTTGAGCTGAATTGCACAGGGACAATGCCCAGGCCCAGAGTTCAAGCCCCAAGGCTGCCAAAAAAAAAAAAAAAATCCAATCTCTTTACCTCCGAAAAGTTCCATTTTCCTTATATTTATAAACTTATACCTTTCTAGCTCCACAACTCCAGACTTCACACATTTACACTACTGAAGGATAAATAATGAGATGCATCTTTTTTAATGAGGGAAGGGGGGCTCATCTTAAAAACCACAAATAAAAGCATCTTACTCGTCTGCTTAGAAACCTACTGCCTTTTCCCATTAAGTTCCATATTAAGAGTTAAAACTATCCTGAGCTGGGCATAGGTGGCTAATGCCTGTAATCCTAGCTAATCAGGAGTCTAATGTTTTGGGATCATAGTTCGAGATGAGCTTGGGCCAGAAAATCTGAGATTAATCTCCAATTAACCACACACACACACACAGAGAGAGAGAGAGAGAGAGAGAGAGAGAGAGAGAGAGAGAGAGAGAGAGAGAGAGAGAGAGAGAGAGAGAGAGAGAGAGAGAGAGAGAGAGAGAGAGAGAGAGAGAGAGAGAGAGAGAGAGAGAGAGAAAACAACAACTTTATCCCATCTCATAAGCTGGATGAGCCATGGTGTTCAGGCCTCCTCTTATTTATCTTTTTGCAAACCTCCTCCCCCTCATTTTTTTGTGCCAGTCCTAGGGCTTAAACTCAGTGTCTGGGCACTGTCCCTGTGGTTCTTTTGCTCAAGGTTAGTGCTCTACCATTTGAGCCACAGCATCACTTCTGGCTTTTTCTGTGTATGTGGTACTGAGGGATCGAACCCAGGGCTTCATGCATGTCAGGCAAGCACTCTACCACTAAGCCACATTACAATCCCCTTTACCTATTTTTTTGCAGCATTTTTTCTTTTTCTTTTCTTGGATTACTAAAATTTGTTAAGGCCTTTGCGTTTGCTAGTGAGTCCTCCTTCACCTTCTCCTGCCCAATTCATATAACTAAACGTCCTTGCAAACACTTTGCTACTGGCCTGGACAGCCCTATTCTGTCCATTTGGGCTTGCCAACGCAGTGGCTTGGGTAATCCCTGATCTCGGGATAGTTGTGAGGGTACTTAGCGCTCAGTACCTGTTGGAGAGTCACATCTTCCAAAACACAAATGCAGATGGACACCCCCAATCTCCTTTTCCCAGCTGACATCACTCCAGTGACTATGGTCAGCCAAACTTTAAACCACCCGGTTGGTGCCCAAACTCAATGAACCAGAGCCCAGCCACTTCAGACCAAAGAAGAACCCGGACCCAGAAGTATACCTGGCCAGACCCACCCCACAGGGGGAAGTATTTCCCAGGCATTGGGAACACACTTTGTAGGCATCTGCAGTGGCTATGTGCTGGCTGGGTGCATGGTACTCCCTAAGTTGAGGTCGGCAGGAGCAAGGTGCTGGTAAGCCTTGAATGCTGAGAAGGGTAAAGGAGGGAAAAGGCAGCCTGATGATAGGAATGAGAGACACAAGCATATGCATTTTGGTTCCTTAAAAATATGAATCCCTTTGGCTGATTTTTTCTTAATTTACTGGCATATTTCTCTTTTCCAATCCATCATAAAATACCCAGAAAACTTAGGAAACCATTAAATAATGCAATTTTACTTTCATCTACCTGTTATTTATTTATGTTTGCTGAGAGATGATGGATTTATTGAGAGTAGAGTATCTACATTCCTTCTACTAATAATATTAACAGTATAAATAATATAAACTCTTTGTCTTCCATCCTAACACATTCTAGATGATGTTTTATTTTCTTTTTTGGTCGGTTCTGGGGCCTGAACTCTGGGCTTGGGTGCTGTCCCTCAAGTCTTCAGCGTAGGTCTAGCACTCTACCACTTGAACCACAGTGCCACTTCCGGCTTTTTCTGCTTACGTGGTACTGAGGAATTGAACCCAGGGCCTCATGCATGCAAGGCAAGTACTGTACCACTGAGCCACCTTGCGAGCCCCTCTAAATGATTTTTATTCATGTAGATTCAAATTTAGGTGGTGATGACCAAAGTACAGAGATTACCATTGTTTCCTGTTTCAGAGTATGTCCTAATCTCATATGAAGTTAAATGAATTACATTTCTACAATGATATATTTTGTATGTATTACATATAGTGCATGCATTACACATAGTATCCAACACACAAACACACACACACACACACACACACACACACACACACACACACGTATTCATACAGCTTAGCTCCAAGGTATCTTAAAGTTGCCTTCTGATTTCATGCCTCGTGATTCTTTTTCTCCCCGGTATTTTAATGGCTCCAGGCAACTAGTATCATGTATACCTTTGAGGTTTCTCATGGATTGTTTTTATACCCTTGAACACTCTCTCTGGCATTTTCACCTGTCACAGTCTGATGTACGTCTCATGGCAGGCATTTGCAGATAACTATGGGGCTAATCAGGATAACATAAATTATTGAATTGAATGCGAGTGCCAATTTTGAGGTGCAGGAGCATTGCCTAAAAGGACCAGTAGCTATTTGGCATGAAGTAGTTATTAAACAGTGACTATAGAGCCTTTGTTGCTAGATCTTTCAGTTTTCAAGGGAAATTGGACACTTGCACTTTTGTATGAAGACTGGTTTTTAAACATGGAACTCATTTAAAAGTTTAGGCACTATATAGATAAATTAAAAATATCTCTAGGCTAGGTTTGACACTCCAAGCTCTAGACATGTGTTTGGTTCTTTGTGTATGAATCATGTCTCCTGATTCCAATGGGTGTTTTCCTTTCTGTTAGCATTTTTGGTATGTATCTTAATTATAGTAGTGTGCTGGTCTTTCTGCCTTAGTTGTTAATATGTTTATAAAATCTGTTTGAAACACATATTGGCTCTTTCCTACATGTAGTCCATCTCTCTATAAAATAGGTTTATACGTCCCTGTGTGTATGGGTGAAGGAGGGTGAAAGAGAAAGAGAGAGAGCACAAGAGAAGAGGGTGAAGGAAAGGGGAGGAAATACATTTATTCTCTCATGCTATTTGATTCTCCTCTTCTTCTGGAAGGAATTAGATTGGGTAATTGAATTGCTGCTTAAAAGTTGACCTGAGGTGCAGGGAATGTGGTTTAGTGATAGTGCTTGCCTACCATGCATGAAGCCCATTGTTCAGTTCCTCAATACCACATACACAGAAAAATCCAGAAGTGAGGCTGTCTCTCAAGGGTTAGAGTGCGAGCCTTGAGCAAAAAAAGCTCCAGGACAGTGCCTAGGCCTTGAGTTCCAGTTCCAGGACTGGCAAAAATAAATGTTAAACTAGGAATTCAATGGATATAGCCAAATGGTGGAGCTCTTCCCTGGTATGTGTGGGGTCCTAAGTTCTATCGCTAGCACTGTAAAAAAAAAAAGTAAATATAAAATATAAGTCAATCGTCATCTCTTTTGTCACATCAAATGTTCCAATACTAACAGAATTTTGGTATATTTATGATGAATATTTTTAAAAATAGCAAAAGGCCCAGAATAGTGTTTTATATTTATAATCCTAGACACTCCAGAGAAGGAGATAGGAGGATTAAGGTTTAAGAGCAGACCAAACAAAAAGTTAGTGTTTCAGAGATAGCAAGCATGGTAGTGTATGCCTGTAATCTCAGGTACTTGAGAGACAGAGGTAAGAAATTCATGGTCTGAGGCTTGCCTAGACAAATTTGGGAAACCCTATCTAAAAAACAAAAGCAAAAGGATTAGGGACATCTTTTATTCCCTAGGGCCACCACTACAAATAGGAAACAAAACCCTAAAAAACTGTTCTGACAGAAATGTTTTTTGATAGATTAAATCTCTGGAAGAATTTTAGTAGGAAGTGATTATTAAAGATTTTAAAGGATAGTCAGTAAAAGGGGAAATAGATAATGAACCTCCTCACAATGAAAAACTTGCTCAGGGAAAGACTCTAGGAAGACAGGAAAAATATAAACTATAAACTAGCATGAAATATTTGCAAGCCATATAGTAGAGGAATTAAATCTCCAATAAACAGTGTTCTCAAGTCTCTGTAGTACATAATGATAAAAACCAAACCAGAATGATTGGATAATGACAAAAAGATACAAATAAATGTTTCACTGAAGAATATACACTCAGCAAATAAGCACATAAAAGGATGCCTTGGTCCCAGCTGTTAGAGGAATGCAATTTAAAAGGCTCAGTGAGGTACCACTACATACCTATTTGAATGGTTCAATCAAAATAGTGACAACACAAGGTTGATCAGAATTCAGGGGAACTTGATTATTCATACATTGCCACTAGGAAAATGAAGAGATAGTTTACTTGGGAAAAGAATAGAACAATACCTTGTTTTGAGACAGTCCTGTGGATTGAGCTCAGTGCCACAGCACTATCCCTGAGCTTTTTTGCTCAAGTCTAGCACTCTACCACTTGACCCACAGTGCCAGTTTCTGTGCATGTGGTACTGAGGAATCAAACCGAGGGCTTCATGCATGCTAGGCAATCTTTCTACTGCAAAGGCACATTCCCAGCCGAACAGTAACATTTAAAACTAAACTGAGTAGCCCAAGAGAAAGCTTTGGTTCCCATAAACACCTATACATAAGCTTTCTGAATCATCTTATTTCTGTGATAGTCCCAAAGTACATTTATAGCATGGACTATTCAGAAACAATAAAAAAAAGTCTTAATAAAATATAAGTGGGTCTGGAGGGACTTAAATGCTGTGTAAAAAAATTCTTAACAAGTGGCATGCTATGTAATTTCATCTATACTTCTTGAAGTGACAAAGTTTCCGTTGAAATCTGTTGAAATCTGAAGATTGGTGGATTCTGCCACAATGAATTATGCTTCAGTTATGGAAGCTGTTATTAGGAGAACCTGGGGGAAGATCTGTGTTACTGTCTGTGTGTGTTTATATTGTTACAAGGGACTTTGTTAATAAATCTCCTTCTAAATTTGTTCAAGGGATTTAATTGTTTGAAGATAAGTGATCATGAGATAGATGGTAGACATCGCAAGTAGATTGGTAGCATTTTCTTATTAGAATGAAGTCTAGGAATTGCTATAAATGTCTGTTCTTTAGTGATGATGTATCAGAGTTTTTGTATAAAAAATGTTATACTAAGGAGATATTTCCAAGGACTAATACCTTAATTGTTAAAAATAAACTGTCTTATAGCTATCATGATTTTAGATGTATGGACTTTGATATTACATTTTTGAAATTTAGTTTGTTTAGTTTGGTAATAAAGAGCAACACATTTTGATTTTTCTCTAGGACAAGATACTTCAAATATCATTGAAAAGGCAGAGACTTCCCTTGGGATCCCTAGTCCCAGTGAGATCTCAGCCGAAGTCAAACATGCTGGAGGTCTGTATATGGAAACATTAAGTCCTAGGATACTTTGGATTCAGTAGCTAGCTTGTGCATTTTTGATACTAAGGACATGGGGATATTCTACAGGTGTGGTGTGTTGTCTTGTGAATCCAGCTGCCAGTTAGAGATCTGTGTCTTATAATTGCTCATATCCCTCTACTCTGCATCTGAAGTAATTACAAGGACTGCTACATATTAAAATTATATTGTTATATATGTTGAATATAAGAATTGCTTAGCACTTTGTTTGGCAACCAAGGCTAGGTGAATTTAAATCTGTCAGGACCAAAAAGTATTTTTGTTCATTTAGGGCTATTTTTTGCCTTTTGTTTTTTGTTTGTTTGATTGTTTTTCTGCCTTTTGTTTTTTGATAACTGGGCATTGAACCCAGGATGTTGCACTAGCTAGGCAAATGTTTTGCCATTGAGCTGAGGTACATTCTAGCCTTTTTTCTATTTTTTTTTTTTGCATTTTCTTGATCTACTGAGGGGCGCCTGAGTTGGTTCCATATCTTAGCTATGGTATATAATGCTGCAGTAACACATAGTTGTGCTGGTAGCTTTAGGATGGTCTTGTTTGTGATCATTTGAGTATATGCCCACAAATAGGATTGCTGGGTCATTGGGGAGCTCTATGTAATCTTTTGAGGAACCTCTATACTACTTTCCAAAGTGGTTGAACAAGTTTACACTCCCACTAACAATGCAGTAGGGTTCTGCACATATCCCCTTCAGCATCTGTTGTTAATTAGAGTTCTTGATTCTAGCCATTCTAACTGGGGTGAGGTGGTATCTCAATTTTTTTTTAATTTAATTTTATTTTATTTGAGAACATACTGTACAGAGGTGCTACAATTACATGGGCAGGATAATGCATACATGTGTCTATTGGCCATGCTTATTTCCTCTTCAGAGAAGTTTCTCTTTAAGTCTTTAGCCCACTTATTTATTGGGCAGTTGTTTCTTTGAGGATTTGTTGTTGGAGGATTTGATTTTTTGAGTTTCAGGTATGTTTTAGATATGAGACCCTTATCTGTTGTATGGCTAGTGAAGAACTTCTCCCCATCCCTGGGCTTTCTATTGATCTTGATAACTATGTCCTTTGCCATGCAAGAAGCTCTGCAATTTCATGCAATCCGATTTGTCCAATCTTTCTTTGATTTGTTGTGTTTCTGGGTCTCTTTTAAGAAAAATTTGGCCTGTGCCAAGGCTTATTCTTGAAAGTTTGTAATGATCAAAAGGAAACCTGCACTTCTAATGCATATGGAAAAGTTTTGAAGACCAGTCTGTTTTCTTCATCTCTCACAGCCCTTATTGTTTCTCATTTAAGAGTCTTTACTCATCTCTATCATTTTTTCTCTAGAAGCAGATTTATTCTACCTGTCTTTCTCCATCTTCAGAGTTATATTGTGTCTTGGCATACATACCTATCAGATACTAATAGGTTCCACTATCACTACTTTTGAATACCTAAGAGAGAACTGGATTGACCTACTTTCAGGTCCATAGTGCATGGGTCAGTAGAATGGAGAGATAACTTCATCGGACATGGCAAATTACTCCATATATGAGGCACTGTTCTTAATGATGCTTGCATAAGTGAGGCTACTTTGTCTGTGACTAACACACTATGTGTTTAAAAATGAGTTTATTTTTCTCCCTGAAGAACTCTACAAATAGAGTACTGCATGTTATTTTGGTGAATGTAGGGTCCTGGTATCTTCACTTTTATTTGTTGGGTTCTTTATGATTTTGTAATTGTTGTCAGATAATGCTGTGAGTGCAGGTATGGTATTCTCAAACAAATAAGCTCAAATTCAGGAGTTACAGAGACAGGAAGTTTCATTTCTCTTCATGCTCCCAGCAGCTAGAATGGTTTAATGTCTAACTCTGATGCTTTGAGATGTTGGAAGATTAAAGTGTTGGCATTTTCAGCAATTTTTATCAGGAATTGCTTTTAGTGGGCAAGGAAAACAGGAGTTAGAAGTATGTTTGGATAGTAAACAGCAGTGATTTCATAAGACTTGAAGGATATTTGTCACTCAGGGCCATGTTTTAGAAGGGGAATAAAAATTATGGAGAACCCTGGGAAGAGTGGCTAGTATTAATGTATTAAAAAGTTAGAGAGTTAATGGATCATGAATATGAAAATCTAAGGAAAGGTGATAGGGAGAATACACCTTTTTTATACCTTTGAAGACTAGCATGGAGAACAGAATTTAGGTTGCGTTTACTTGTGTCTCATGAGTAGAGAACTCCCACTACTCAGTGGAAGTTTTATGGACTTAGATTTTAGTTGAATATTAAGTGTACCAGAATAGAATGGGTGGCTTTTTCATCCTAACCTCTTTCTCATCTTCTAAAATTTCTAAGCATTAATTTCACTGTGAAGGAAAGTATACCGGCGATGGGTTTTTTTAGAAGTTTGAGATAAAATATACCAATGAAATCACTTGGTCATCTTTTTTGCAATTTTGTCATGTTCCTTTAAGGATGTTGTCTTCTGCTTTCTCTCTCTCTCTCTCTCTCTCTCTCTCTCTCTCTCTCTCTCTCTGTCTCTCTGTCTCTCTCTCTCTCTCTCTCTCTCTCTCTCTCTCTCTCTCTCTCTCTCTCTCTCTCTCTCTCTCTCTCTCTCTCTCTCTCTCTCTCTCTCTCTCTCTCTCTGTGTGTGTGTGTGTGTGTGTGTGTGTGTCTGTGTTTAGTGTTCCTGGAGCTTGAAGTCAGAGCCTGGGCGCTGTTCCTGACCTTTTTGCTCAAGGCTGAGTAGCTAGGATTATGGTTCTGAGCTACCGGTGCCCAACCTCTTTCTTTTTTAATGTGTATGTTCTGGCACTGGAGCTTGAATTCCGTCTTCACAGTCTACCTTGTCTCCCTCCTCCACAGCTGGCACTTGAATCCTGCCTCTGGTTTTTGCGGGATAAATAAATGGAGATTAAAGTCTCACAGACTCTTCTGCCCTGGTGGCTTTCCATTGTGATCTTTAGATCTCAGCCCAGAGTAGCTAGGACCATAGGCATGAGTCAACAGTCACCCTGTCCTGCTTTCCCAATTCAGATTGATACTTAAAAACTTTTTAACTGTTATTAAAAGATACTGGTTACAGTTATATAAGTTGGGTAAAGAATACATTTCTTTTTTATCAGTCGTGGACATCAACTCTGGGCCTAGGCGCTGCCTCTCACCTCTAGAGCTCAAGGCTAGTTAGTGCTCTACTACTTGAGCCACAATGCCACTTCTAGTTTTCTGATGGTTTATTGGAGATAAGAGTCTCACAGACTTTGATGCCAGGGCTGGCTTTGAAGCACAATCCTCGGATCTCAGCTTCCTGAGTAGCTAGGATTACAGGTGTGAGCCACTGGTGCCCTGCTAAGAGTACATTTCTTTTTGGACAGTGTCACCATTTCCTTCTCTGTTAGGCTTGTTTAGAGGGAGTCTAGTGTGGCCTTCAATCTTTTTTCTAATTTTTATTTTTTATTGTGATTGATTACATAATTTCCCGAATTTCACAGTATTGTGGGATAGTGATGCTGTTAAAGTCACAAACACATTCTAACTTTCCTGGAGCAAATTGTCTATTATGGTCTATAACATTTATGAGTTTTATGAACTTTGCGATACAGTTATTTCTTCCGCATTGGTTGGTATGTACATTTCTTTTGTTTTGCATAGCATCAGCTGTTCCCTTTTTCCCATTTGTTCCCTCCCTCCCATAGCTGCCATTAAGTTGCTTAGTTCATTTTGGTCAATGTCCTGTGCAGATGATGGGTCCCGCTGTTGTATGTTTTCCCCTGATTCCCTCTAGTTCTGTGTCATCTTCCTGGTTCCCCTCTGGTGTACACATATATACCATACATGTGATCAGCAACATGGAGTTATTTAGTAGTGGTTTGACCAGATGAGTGGAAGTTCTTTGTTTCTTAAGTCTTGTTAATTTTGTCATATCACCTAACATTTTGGATTTAACATCCACTTATCAGGGAGACCATATACCGTTTGTCTCTTTGCTTTAGGCTTACCTCACTCAACATGCTTTCTTCTAGCTCCATCCATTTCCCTGCAAATGTCATTATTTTGTCATTTCTAATGGCTACATAATATTCCATTGTGTATAGATACCACAATTTTTGGATCCATTCATCTGTGGTGGGGCCTCTGGGTTGTTTCCATATCCTAGCTATTGTGAACAGTGCTGCAATAAACTGGAGATGCATCTGTCTTGTATACTGGTTCCTGTTGTTCAGGATAGATGCCTAGAAGTGGTATGACTGGGTCATAATGGAGGTCAATATTTAGCTTTCTGAGGACCCTCCAGATTGCTTTCCAAAGTGGTTGCATAAGTGTACATTCCCACTAGCAGTGTAATAGGGTTCCTCTTTCTCCTCATCCCTTCTAGCATTTGTCATTGCCTGACTTGTGGATGTGGGACATTCTGACTGGGGTAAGGTGGTATCTCAGGGTTGTCATTATTTGCATTTCCTTCACAACCAGGGACGGTGAACATTCCCTCATGTGTTTTTTTGCCATTTTTATCTCTTCATCTGAGAAGTCTCTCTTTAGTTCACTTTCCCCTTTAGTAATTGGTTTGTTAGGTTTGGGAGGGATTAGTTTCTTTTTTTGTAATTTATTTTTTATTGTGAAAATACTGTACAGAGAGGTTACAATTACATGGGCAAGATAATGAGTACATTTCTTATCAAGCATTGTAGCCTTCTCCTTTGTTTCCCCTTCCCATCAGTTTCCATCCTCCCTCTGGCCCCCTCACCTAATCCTCCCCGCCCACCCCAAAGTTGTAAAGTTCATTTTTACATAACAACTTATACAATAACAACTTGTACATAACAACTTGTTGCAATGGGCCCACCTGTATCCTTATTTAAACGACTTGTTTTTCCCCTTCCCCTGGGATTAGTTTCTTGAGTTCCCTGTATATACTGGATATTAACCCCTTGTTTGATATATTGCCACGCCACCTTCTGTGGAGTCTGCGTGAGAGATCATGTTGGACAAAGAGCTTCAAGGAAGCATGCCTGCAGGAAGGGGGTGTTGGTTCAAGGCTTCCCATACACTTGGCTGCACCTTTATAGCCTCTACTTTTATCCTTACTATATTCTTCTTGGCTGTACAGTCGTTGCCTTTATTCTCGTTTTGGCTATTTTTCTATTGATCCACGAACAGAGCGTGTTGTATTTTTCCAGTCCAATAGAGACGGCTTCTCTAAATATAAAGACTAAGCCCAAAGATTAAATGTGGGCAATGCCCCAATCAATCTATCATCTGATGTGATGCTGCCTCCAGAAACTCCTACAACTTCACAAGCGGTTTTGCAGCTCACGCATAGTAAATATAAAGAGACTTAAAATTTCCAGATATGTCCAAAAGACAAAATCAATGAATTAAACTAAGTTAGAAAGAGTTAACCCAGTAGTTCAGAGAGCTCTAAAAAAGAGGGACCTCTGATTATAAAAGAAAAAGAAAGATTCTCCCAACAGTTATGATTAAGTTTTGTCCAACTTATGTTATAGGGAATAGATGGTGATTTCACACAAAATATAAAGTTAGTAACGTATTTCCTGAACCAACCAAGAACTATTTCCTTATACAGGAGCTTATAAAGATAAAATTAATTGGATAAAAATAAAATTAAAAAGAGTATAATGTAAGTACAGCCCTGTCTTAGGTTTGTTAATTATTAAACATAAAAAGGCTGAATAGATGACGTATTCTATTAAACAATATGCTAGACTTGTTTAGTACCACTTAGCTTAAACAGTTGGTGGGATAATCATCAATTTGCATGTAATTCATCAATGTTTTGCCTTTAAAAAATTGATTACGTGCTTAAATAAACAAAGAATCTATGTCACAATCACACACTGTATAAAAATGTTAATTCACCTCAATAAAGATACACTCAGATGCAACTCTTTTGAGTCTGTGTCTGTTTGTCACTTCACCGACTCCTTTGCCCACTTACCCCGACATCCCTGTCCTGTCGGTCCCAGTGCTCCGGCCGAGCTGGTCCGTCGCAATACATTGCTGGTAAATATTTTTTCCCAATTAGTTGGTTGTCTTTTTAGATTGGTGGCGATAGCTTTAGCTGTGCAGAAGCTTTTTGTTTTAAGGTAGTCCCATTTGTCGAGTCACTTTCCCAATTTGTTGTGACTCTGGGACTCTGTTCAGGAAGTTTCTTCCTGTGCCTATAAGTTTAAGTGTCTCTCCTACTCTGTCCTGCAGTAGTTTCAGAGATTCAGGTTTAATGTTAAGATCTTTAATCCATTTTGAGTTGATGTTGGTGCATGGTGATAGGCTGGGGTCCACTTTTAGTCTTCTGCATGTGGCCGCCCACTTTTCCCAAAACCAGTGGTTGAAGAGGCTTTGTTTCTTCCATTGTATGTCTTTTAGCCTTCAATCTTAAGGACTAGTTTATCTTACTGCTGTGCCCTGATTCCTCTGAATTCACTCTTATTCCTCAGGTTTTCAGTGAAATCTGTTCACTTTGGTTGTTTAAGAACCAGATGTTTCAGCATAGCTTGAGCTATGGGGATTGTGTTGCTTACTACTTATGCTACTTCTTCTCCCAACTGTGTGATGTTACCTAGTGTTTGAACAGTATATTACTCAGATAAAGACAAATCAACACATCTGTAGATTCTTGGAAAATTTAATTATATAGCTGCATCCTCTGAAGTTTTTTGACTTTAAAGTGGTAGCTGCTTCAGCCTTCCCTGATGCCAGACTTTATCCCTGACTTACATTGCCTGTGAATGTTCTGTTGTCTGTAGGTTCTCCTCTGTGTGTTGGGGTTTTGGCACTTTTCTCTAGGCAGAAAGCTCAGCTGTGGGGTTGACTTTGTTTCTCTTTTCTCCCCTAGACCAAAGTGTTTTTTTGTCTTTTTGTGTAGTATCTAAAAATAGTTCTTTCTTCTATTTTGTCTGGTTTTCTAGTTGCTGTATAGGAAGGCAAGTGTAGAACTTGAAAGCAAAAGTTCTCTCCATAATAGAGTGTGTGCTATAATATAGTTAAATTACTTGGTGTACTAGTTGATCTAGTATAAGATTTTTAAAGGTAAACAGAACTAATTATTCTTGAAACATACTCATCTTTGTTATGTATGTTGATTCCCATACTAAGAATCAGCATAGTCCTTTAGGACAAAGTTGAGCTATAATTGTCATACAGTAAAACTTTTTTTTTGCAATATGACTTTGTGTTGAGAAATAATAGTTAGGTTTATACTGTAAAATCACAGTATATTGTGATGCACAGATACAGAATATTTTCTGTATTTGTATGGCTCACTGAGATATAAGAATATTTTCATTATCTGAGGGAGTTCCTTCATGCCAGTTTGTAGCCACACCTTTCTGTCTGTTCACAGCATTTGCCATCCATTGATCTGTTTCTGACTATAGTTTCCCCTTGTTTAGAAAAATGTTTACTATGTGCAGATCAATAATTTTTTTTCTTTTCCCAGTCTTGGGGCTTGAACTCAGGACTTGAGTGTTGTCTCTGACCCTTTCTGTACTTAAGGCTAGCAGCACTATTTCCTAAATTTTTTAGAGAAGTAATTTGGAAATAAGAATCTCATGGACTTTCCTGCCTGGGTGGCTTCGAATATGATCTTCAGCTCTCAGTCTTCAGAGTAGCTGAGAAGCTAATATTGCAGGCACGAGTCAGCGGACCACCATTGCCTGGCTATTTTAACCTTTCTTTCTTTCTTTTGGCAATATGAAGTACCACTTGAGCCACATCCTTAGTCCTTTCTTCTGCATGCCTCTATCTATCTATCTTTCTATCTATCTATCTATCTATCTATCTATCTATCTATCTATCTATCTATCTATCTATCTATCTATCTATCTATCTATCTATCTATCTATCTATCTATCTATCTATCTATCTATCTATCTATCTATCTATCTATCTATCTATCTATCTATCTTTGTATCTATCTATCTATCTATCTATCTATCTATCTATCTATCTATCTATCTATCTATCTATCTATCTATCTATCTATCTATCTATCTATCTATCTATCTATCTATCTATCTATCTATCTATCTATCTATCTATCTATCTAGAGGGAGTAGTTATTTATTTTGATCTATGTTCTCAGAGATGTCAGTTCAAAATGTCAGGGAGGGCATGGCAAAGCAGAATCAATCATATCATGGCAACTAGAAAGCAGAAATAGATAGTTTGTTTTTGGATCTGATCATCGGTTTTGCTTGTGCTGGCTTTGGACTACAATTCTGCCTCTACTTTGTAAGGAGCTGTGATGACAGGCATACACTGTGTCTTTGGATTCTCTTTTTATTCTTTTCACTGTGTAGCCTGAGCATCCATGAATGGATATGAATGTAGCTTAGGCTCACCTCAGACTCACAATACTCATACCTTAGTATCTGGAGTATTGGCATTATAGGCATGCACTACAATATTTGGTTATAATTTAGCTTTATGCTTTATATTTTTTTCTTAATTTTCATACTGAAAATTAAAACAGTGAATTTTCATAATGTGAACTTGTTCAGAATCTTTAAGAGATAGTATGCCCCTTCTAGGAAGATAACTATAGTCCTGACGTTTATCTTAGAATAATTTTGTTTGCTTTTATACTTTACATACTTAAAGTATATTTTGTATTTAGCTTTTCCACAACATTTTTGTATCATTTGACCATGTTGTATTTTGGATGTGGTATTCCATTTTGTCACTATGTCATATTTTATTTATCTCACAGTTGCTAAGCACTAAAATAGTTTCCATGTTATAGCTATCACAAATAATGCTGCTCTGAATATTTTTGTTTATGTCTTTTTTTTTGGCCAATACTGGGGCTTGAACTCAGGGCCCAGGCACTGTCCCTGAGCTTCTTTTGCTCAAGGCTATCACTCTACCACTTGAGTCACAGTGCTATTTCCTGTTGTACTGAGGAATTGTTCTCAGGGATTCATGCATGCTAGGCAAGCACTGTACCATTAAGCTGTCTCCTGATGAACCACTGTACATATGTAGCATAGTAGATACTGGCCAGCAGTTTTCCAAAGAGGAGAATCTACTATGGCCAGCAGTTTTCCAAAGAGGAGAATCTACTATGGTTCCACATGCAGTGTGTATTTATTTCCCTTGCTGTTCCACATTCTTCCCAGTACTTAGTATTGTAAGTCACTCTTAAAGAATTGAAACATAAATGGTTGGGCACTGGTGGTTCATGCTTGTAAACCTAGCTCTTCAGGAAGTTGAGATCTGGGGTTGTGGTTCAAAGACAGCCCAGGCAGGAAAATCTGCAAGACTCTTCTCTCTAATGAACCAGCAAACAAAGCAGGAAGTGGAGTTGTTGCACAAGTGGTAGAGTACTATCCTTGAGGAAAAAAGCTCATAGACATCACCTAGGCCCTGAGTTTTAAGTCCCTGGACTGCCACAAACCCCCACAATACATGCAAATGTATTTTCCCAGTATTGTAGTAATGACATTTATGTTGCTTTCTAGGGAAAGGACATTATTAGCGGGGGTTTAGATGCCTTAGAATTCATTGGGAAGAAGACAATGGATGTAATAGCAGAACGGAGTCCTCTATTTAAAATGACTAAGGGTGTGATGAACCGGAATTCTGCACTGTCTCATGTACTGTTACCTTTATTGGTTTGATTGCTGTTTTCTGTTGTTTGTGTTTTTTTTTTTTAATTTGAATTTTTCCCTTTGTTACCTAGGGACTCTGTTAGTGTGTTTTCTTGTAAAGAATTATCAATGCATTATAAAATTAAGGCATTTTTTATGGGCTGGATTTTTTTATGGGTTTGTCTAATGCTTAGACAAACAGCCAACTCTTTACTTTCTGCAGTCGCCTCTGTCAGTGCAGTACAAAATCCTGAGCACTATCAAGATTACTTACTAGGTTACTGTTGAAACCACTTTTGGAAATGCATGTGGCTCCTTAGGTGTTGCTACCTAGCATCAAATTTTGTTTAGCTTCTTTTTTTTCTGTGCAGCTCCTGATCCTTGATCCTTAGTGAATTTGATTTGCTGTTCAAGAATGAAGGGTAGTACTTTATACTGGAACTTAGCTTTGCTTCTCTCCACTCTTAAAAACTTTCCCTTGAGCTCTTATTATTTGCTGTATCTATGCTTCCATCTCTTTTTAGGTTTTACAGTAAGAGGCCAAGGAAAAAGAAGAGCTAAGGACCTCCAATGAGGTAGCCATGGAAACAGACAAGAAAACTCATTGTAAGCTACCCTTTGATGAACTTCAAGAACATCTAGAAGTTCTGGCGATGCTTTCCCAAGAAAGTGAAATAAAGGTAATTCCATTCCCAAATTCCCAGCTGAAAAGAGTCTTCAAAGAAAAAACGTTGCATGGTTTCTTTTCACTATGTATATTTGGACTATGAAATATGTCTCTGAAGGAGATGTGGGTCGCTGGAAATCTTAAAATAGAAGAAAAATACCCCCTACTGTTTAATTGTTAGAAATAGTGAATAAGTCAAATGTTATTTCTCTTAAAATTATAGAAAAAGGTCAGGGCTGGGAAGGTGGCTCAGTGGTAGAGTGCTTGCCTTGCATGCCTGAGGCCCTGGGTTCGATTCCTCAGCACCACATAAGCAAAAAGAAAAAGAACAGAGGTCTTAGTATCAGATATCCTTTTCTTTCACCTTAGTCTTTCATTTTCTGTTTTTTTTTCTCCAGTGTCATGGGTTTTTAGCTGTCAAAAAGCCTGTTATAGCTGCTAATTTGTATATAATTTCCTGTTAGTTCATCTACTCTGATAATCTAAGCCAATCTTTTCTTTTCTTTCTTCTTCTTCTTCTTCTTCTTCTTCTTCTTCTTCTTCTTCTTCTTCTTCTTCTTCTTCTTCTTCTTCTTCTTCTTCTTCTTCTTCTTCTTCTTCTTCTTCTTCTTCTTCTTTCTTCTTCTTCTTCTTCTTCTTCTTTCTTCTTCTCCTTCTCCTTCTCCTTCTCCTTCTCCTCCTCCTCCTCCTCCTCCTCCTCCTCCTCCTTCTCCTCCTCCTCCTCCTCCTCCTCCTCCTCCTCCTCCTCCTCCTCCTCCTTCTCCTTCTTCTCCTCCTCCTCCTCCTCCTCCTCCTCCTCCTCCTCCTCCTCCTTCTCCTCCTCCTCCTCCTCTCCTCCTCCTCCTCCTCCTCCTCCTCCTCCTCCTCCTCCTCCTCCCTCCTTCTCCTCCTTCCTCCTTCTCCTCCTCCTCCTCCTCCTCCTCCTCCTCCTCCTCCTCCTCCTCCTCCTCCTCCTCCTCCTCCTCCTCCTCCTCTCCTCCTCCTCCCCTCCTTCTTCTTCTTCTTCTTCTTCTCCTTCTTCTCCTTCTTCTCCTTCTTCTCCTTCTTCTCCTTCTTCTCCTTCTTCTACTTCTTCTACTTCTTCTTCTATTCTTCTACTTCTCCTTCTTCTTCTCCTTCTTCTTCTCCTTCTTCTTCTCCTTCTTCTTCTCCTTCTTCTTCTCCTTCTTCTTCTCCTTCTTCTCCTTCTTCTCCTTCTTCTCCTTCTTCTCCTTCTTCTCCTTCTTCTCCTTCTTCTCCTTCTTCTCCTTCTTCTTCTTCTTCTTCTTCTTCTTCTTCTTCTTCTTCTTCTTCTTCTTCTTCTTCTTCTTCTTCTTCTTCTTCTTCTTCTTCTTCTTCTTCTTCTTCTTCTTCTTCTTCTCCTTCTTCTCCTTCTTCTCCTTCTTCTCCTTCTTCTCCTTCTTCTCCTTCTTCTCCTTCTTCTCCTTCTTCTCCTTCTTCTCCTTCTTCTCCTTCTTCTCCTTCTTCTCCTTCTCCTTCTTCTCCTTCTTCTCCTTCTTCTCCTTCTTCTCCTTCTTCTCCTTCTTCTCCTTCTTCTCCTTCTTCTTCTTCTTCTTCTTCTTCTTCTTCTTCTTCTTCTTCTTCTTCTTCTTCTCCTTCTTCTCCTTCTTCTCCTTCTTCTCCTTCTTCTACTTCTTCTACTTCTTCTTCTACTTCTTCTTCTTCTTCTCCTTCTTCTTCTCCTTCTTCTTCTCCTTCTTCTCCTTCTTCTCCTTCTTCTCCTTCTTCTCCTTCTTCTTCTTCTTCTTCTTCTTCTTCTTCTTCTTCTTCTTCTTCTTCTTCTTCTTCTTCTTCTTCTTCTTCTTCTTCTTCTTCTTCTTCTTCTTCTTCTTCTTCTTCTTCTTCTTCTCCTTCTTCTCCTTCTTCTCCTTCTTCTCCTTCTTCTACTTCTTCTACTTCTTCTTCTACTTCTCCTTCTTCTTCTCCTTCTTCTTCTCCTTCTTCTTCTCCTTCTTCTCCTTCTTCTCCTTCTTCTCCTTCTTCTTCTTCTTTCTTCTTCTTCTTCTTCTTCTTCTTCTTCTTCTTCTTCTTCTTCTTCTTCTTCTTCTTCTTCTTCTTCTTCTTCTTCTTCTTCTTCTTCTTCTTCTTCTTCTTTCTTCTTCTTCTTCTTTCTATGTTGGTCTTGGGGCTTATACTCTGGGCCTGGGTGCTGTGCCTCAGCTCTTCAGCCCAAGGCAGGCACTTACCACTTGAACCACAGCAACACTTTCATTATTTTTTCTGGTGGTTTATTGGAGATAAGAGTTTCATGACTTTTCCTGCCTGGGCTTGGAAGTCATGCTTACACACTGATAACTTTCATTTATCTTTTGACCTATAATAATTTTGGAAATACAAATTTTATCTATTTTCCTATAATATCTACCCTTTAGTGTTACGGTTATTAAAAAAATTAGTTCTGGCTCTAATCCTAGCTCAGGAGGCTGAGATCTGAGGTTCATTGAAAGCCAGACCAGACAGGTTAATTTTGATAAATAACTCAGAAAGCTGGAAGTAGTCCTGTAGCTCCAAGTGTATATCGCTATCCTTGAGAACAAAGAGCCTCAGGGATAAAAAAAAAATTAGAACTGGGTACTGTAATCCTAGCTATTTAGGAGAATGAAATCTGATGATTATGGTGGGAAGCCAGCTCAGATAAGAGTGTCTGTGAGACTTTTATCTCCAATTAACCACCAAAAAGCTGGAAGTTGTGCTGTGGTTCAAATAATGGAGTGCTAGATTTGAGCACAAAAGCTAAGCACCCAGTGAAAGACTTAAAGAGAAACTTCTCTGAAGAAGTAAGAAGGATGGCCAAGAGACACATGAAGAAATGTTCAACATCCCTAGCCATAAAAGAAATGCAAATCAAAACAACATTGAGATATCACCTCACTCCAGTTAGAACGGCAAAAAGCAAGAACTCTAACAACAACAGATGCTGGAGGGGATGTGGACAGAAAGGAACCTTACTTCATTGTTGGTGGGAATGTAAACTTGATCAACCACTTTGGAAAGCAGTATGGAGGTTCCTCAAAAGACTTCACATAGAACTCCCCGATGACCCAGCAATCCCACTTTTGGGCATTTACCCAAATGTTTACAAACAAGACCACACTAAAGCTACCAGCACAACTATGTTTATTGCAGCATTATTTACCATAGCTAAGATATGGAACCAACCCAGATGCCCCTCAGTAGATGAATGGATCAAAAAAATGTGGTATATATCACAATGGAATTCTATGCCTCCATCAGAAAGAATGACATTTCCCCATTTGTTAGGAAATGGAAAGGTTTGGAAAAAATTATATTAAGTGAAGTAAGCCAGGCCCAAAGAAGCATAGGTCCCATGGTTTCCCTTATTTGCAATATCTAGTATAGGTATGAGTCAAGCGGAAAAGGTCAGATAATGTGATGCTAGGAAAATGAACCCTTAAATATGTATTTTAATGTTTTCGTTTCTTTCATGCATGTATTTCTAATGCATTTATAAGATTATTTCTTTGTTGCTTTGTATGTCCCTCCCTCACAGTGTAACCCCCGTTTTCACTATATTTGATGTCAGTATAACATGTGGAGTAGATGGGGACAAACAAGTCGTTTAAGGATTCAGGTGGACCTGTTGCAACAATGAGAAGTACAAAATGTCATGTCAAAACAAGCTTTACAATGCCGGTGTGGGGGGGGGGAGGGGGGTATAATTGGGTGGGGGGAGGGGGGTAAAATTGGGTGGGGGGAGGGGGGAGGCGGGGAAGGGAAGTGAAGGGTAAACAAAGGAGGAGGCTGCAATGCTTGGTAAGAAATGTATCCATTATCCTGCCCATGCAATTGTAGCCCCTTTGTACAGTATGTTCTCAAATAAAATAAAATACAATTTAAAAAAAAATGTGGTATATATAAACAATGGAATTCTAGGCCTCCATCAGAAAGAATGACATTGCCCCATTTGTTTGGAAATGGAAAAACTTGGAAAACATTATATTAAGTGAAGTAAGCCAGGCCCAAACAAACATAGGTCCCAAGGTTTCCCTTATTTGTAATATCTAGTATATGTATGAGTCAAGCGGAAAAGGTCAGATAATGTGATGTCAGGAAAATGAACCCTTAGATGTGTATTTTAATGTTTTTTTCTTTCATGCATGTGTTTCTAATGCATTTATAAGATTATCCCTTTGTTGGTTTGTATGTACCTCCCCCACAATATAACCCCTACTTTCACTATATTTGATGTCAGTATAACTTGTGTAGGAGATGGGGGAAAACCAGTTGTTTAAGGATACAGGTGGACCTGTTGCAACAATGAGAAGTACAAGTTGTCATGTTCAAAACGAGTTTTACAACATTGGTGCAGGGAGGTGGGGGAAGGGGGGGGGAAGGAGAAGGATTGGGATTGGGGGGAGCGGTGAGGCTGGGAAGGGATGTGAAGGGTAAACAAAGGAGGAGGCTGCAATTCTTGGTAAGAAATGTATGCATTATCCTGCCCATGTAACTGTAACTCCTCTGTACAGTATGTTCACAAATAAAATAAAATAAAATTAAAAAAAAAAAGCTAAGCGCCCAGGCCTTGAGTTCAAGCCCTAGGACCAACACAAACACACACACACACACATACACACACACACACACACACACACACACACACACACACACACACACACAGAGCTGTGCTGGCATGAGCTCTTCAGTCTTTCCTCCTTATGAGATTTTTTCATTAATATTTACACAATATTTTATTATTTTCATTCAGGTGAAATCTTTCCTTAATTCTCTGAGTGGAGAAGAATTAGAGGCTCTAATATTTGAATTAGAACAACTCAGAAGCATTTTCCCTAGCAGAATTTTGTGAGGAAGAAAAAGAAGAGAAAAAAGGTAATATGAAAATTCATAATCAGAGTGGGAAGATGCAATGTATTTATTATTACTAGAGTCTTTATTATTACTGCGGTATTTATTATTATTATTAATATTATTATTATTACTAGATTATTTATTATTACTAGAGTAATTTGTGTGTTTGTGTGTGTGCATGCACAATGCCTGTGCTGGTCCTGGGGCTTGAACTCAAGGTCTGCTTGCTGTCCCTGACCTTCTTTGCTTGAAGTTAGACCTTTAAGGACTTGAGCCACACCTCTACTTCCAGTTTTTTTTGTGATTAGAGATAGGAGTCTCATGGAGTTTTCTTCCTAGGCTGGCTTCCAACTATGATCCCCAGATCTCAGCTGCCTGAGTAGCAGTCTGACAAGGATAGCCACTGGTACCCTGCATCTCTCTCTTTTTTGCAGTGAGAATTTTCATGTAGAATTCTTTTTGCAACTTTCCCCCATCTAGGTGTTCAGACACATCAGCCTCTTGCTTATGTCTTCTTTTTTTTTTCCCCTGTCAGACTCCTCTTAGCATCCCTCATACTGATATTGTTCATACCAGTGAGTACAGTTAAAGATTGCTCTTTTCAGAGTTTGTCCTCAGTTTGGCTGATGTTTCTTTATATCTCTAGATACTTCATTTGTGCCTCATGACTTGTGGGATCCTTAATCCCATCTTGAATTGAGGCAGAAAAGGTGGTAGTACCTAAAACATGAGTGACACTCTTCCCCCTCCCTGCCTCCACAATTTAAAGCCTGTATCTCTTAGAAAATATGAATGTTGAAACTGCTCATTTTTTATAGTAATAAGGTAATGTGGCAGTTAGTATAAAATGTAATTTCTGGACAAATGAATCTTAAGGGTTGTTTTATTTTAACATTTAATTAGATATATTTCTAAGACATATTCTCTGCTAATTGGCTATTTTAAGAAAGTGGAATCCAATGAATTCAGTTTTAAGCTGGTCCTAGAATTTGAACTCAGGGCTTGGATGTTGCCCTAAGCTTTTTTTCTCATGGGTAGTGCTCTACCACTTGAACCACTGCACCACTTCTGGCTTCTTCTGAGTAGTTCATTGGAGATAAGAGTCTCACAGACTTTTCTGCCTGAGCTGGCTTTGAACCATGATCCTTAGATCTTAATTTCCTGAGTAGCTTGGATTACAAGCATGAGCCACCAGTGCCTAGCCCTTTTGTAGTGTTTAAATGAACTATTTACTTTGCCATGGAATGACATTTTCACTCTGAAGTATACAAGTGGTCATAGAGACTAGAATTTTATTTGGTGAACATTTCTTAAAAGTGAATGAAATGAGCCTTTACGACAAGAAAAGCAACGATGTATGAGTCATGATACACATTCAAACTAAGTTTCAATTTTATAGAATGTATTTATTGCTCTGTTGAGCTTTGTAGCTTCCCAGTGCTGTTTACAGACTATGCTGATGAAATCTGTGTTGATAATAACAGCTATATTCATTGATTTCAGGACAGTTGGTCAGCATTTGGAAGATTTGTGTGACTCAGTGTGAGTATTTTCCCATTATTTAATGTGTGATGTTAGCAAATCATGTACAGGCAAAAGAAAAGAAAAGACTAACTGATTTTAATTTAATACATCCAAGCAGAAAATCTTATGGTATAGCTTCAGGCTCATTGCTATGTATCTCATTACAACTAAATTTTAAGAGATGACCACTAGTTGAGTTTTAGTGTAATATTAAGGAGTATGCCAGCATTAGCTTTATTGATAATCTGAGAAGGCAACTAAAATACTTCTTCCTTTCCTAACTAAGTGACTTTGTAAGGTAGATTTTCTGCATATACTTGAAACAACATAACCCAACAGACAGTATAAAAGCAGATGAGAGAATACAGGTGTCTTTCATTAGGCTAAAGGATGAAGTGATTTATTAAAGATGTAAAACAATGGGTCTATTCTGCTGAAATTTTACCTTTTTTGGAAAATACAGTTTTTTTCAATAAGCGTATATTAATAAGTAGTGTTTCTTTTCTTTCTTTTTCTTTCTTTTTGGTGAGTTGTGGGGAGTGAACTCTGGGCTTGGGTGCTGACCCTCAGCTCTTTAGCTCAGTGCTAGTGTCCTACCACTTGAGCCACAGCGCCACTTACAACTTTTTCTGCTTATGTGGTGCTCAGTAATTGAACTCAAGGCCTCATGCATACAAGACAAACACTCTACCACTGAGCCACCTTCCCATCCCCAGTGTTTTTGTTCTTAAGTTTACAAAACTACCATAAGCACTTGAGTTCTAAATTTTCTTTTGTTTGGCTTGTGAAACTAGGACTCAATACCTGATGCTTTGCTCATTAGCTGAGTTCTACTTTTTAATATATCTGTCTGTTTCTCTCGTGTGTGTGCATGCACATGCGAATGCATGTGTATACCCTATTTTTTATTTAATTTATTTATTTTTGTGCCAGTCCTGGGGCTTGAATTCAGCACTTAGGCATTGATTCTGAGCTGCACTCTACCACTTGAGTTATAGTTGTACTTCTGGGTTTGTTTTGTTTTGATTTGTTTTGTTTTCTGAGTAGTTTATTGGAGATAAGAATCTCATTGACTTTCCTGCTCCAGCTACCTTTTAATAGCAATCTATAGATCTCAGTCTCCTGAGTGTGTAGCTAGGATTACTGGTGAGAGCCACCAGTTCCTGGCTCTACTTACATTTTTTTTTGTCAGTTCTGGGGCCTAAACTCTGGGTCTGGGCACTGTCCCTCAGCTCTTCAGCTCAAGGCTAGCGCTCTATCACTTGAGCCACAGTGCCACCTCTGGCTTTTTCTACTTATGTGGTGCCGAGGAATCGAACCCAGGACCTCATGCATGCAAGGCAAGCACTCTACCACTGAGCCACCTTACCTGTTTAATTAGCTCTTTGGGAGCTCTCAAAATTTAAGAGTATTAGGAGGTCCTGAGACTAGCAAGTTTGAGAGCTGCCAAATTAAAATTTTCCACATGTCAGTGCTTTTAAAGATGGCTCTCTGTTTTACTTCTTTGAACTGTCAGTGTGCTTGCCACTAATATCTCTAAACCTCATTTGATTTTTTTCTATTTCTCATCAACTGTAAAATAACTAGTCTTCAAGTTTTCTACAAAGCGAATATTTCTCAGTGAGAAACTTTTCTTACTCCTTTAGTATGGATTTTATGCAGACTGGGACATTTTCTTTTTTGTTTGTTGTCAGACTAGACAATTGTATAACATCTTACTAATAAATGATTCCTTAGTCTATGTAAAAGCTTGATTCCTTTTTATAAAATGTTTTCTGACCAGGTACTGGTGGCTCACACCTGTAAACCTAGATACTCAGGAAACTGAGACGCCGGATCTGGGTTTAAAGCCAGCTCACCAGCAAAGTCTGTGAGACTCTGATCCCCAGGTAACTATCAAAAGCCCAAAGTGGAGCTGTAGCTCAAGTGATAGAGTGTTAGATTTGAGCTGAAGAAGCTCAGGGACAGCACCCACGCCCTGAGTTCATGCCCTAGGACTTGCACAAAAAAAGGAAAAAAGATTTTTTGAACATAGTATTGAGATGGCAGTTAACTATGATGGGCTTTGGAGTTATCCACTGAGTCAAAATGAAGATCTGTCTTTTACTAAAGCCATGTGACCTGCGATCCTGAACTCTTTTCTCATCTGTAAGGTAACCCAATCTAATTCCTTACAGGTTGTTAAAATAAGTACTAAATTAAATACTTTATTCAGAGGCTGGGAAGGTGTCTCAGTGGTAGAGTGCTTGCCTTGCATGCATGAGGCCTTGGGTTCGATTCCTCAGTACCACATAAGCAGAAAAAGCCAGAAGTGGCACTGTGGCTCAAGTGGTAGAGCACTAGCCTTGAGCTGAAGAGCTGAAGAGCTGAGAGACAGTGCCCAGGCCCAGAGTTCAGACCCCAAGACTGGCAAAAACAAAACAAAACAAAACAAAAATGAAATAATGTATTCAATAAGTGGCATAATAGTCATAAGCAAGCGATGGTAATTATTTTAATGATTCCAAAGATATAAAAGATTAAAAAATCTGCTTTTTAGAAGTCTTAACTTAGGAAACACATAAAGCCATTGTGATGTGTTTAGATAGTTGCATTCTTTCTAATTACTCCTCAATATGACAGTTGTGTTATTTATAAAATTTTTTCTGCAATTAACTGCATTTGTTCATGTAATCAGCATCTGTTTGGTGTAGGAATGGGAATCTTGAACTTTAAATACCATTCAGAGGACTCTGAGGGATTTTCTAAACAGTTGGATTTTTGTCTAATATGTTCACCAGAAATGACTCTGAAAAGAGACTCCTGCCCAACTCCTCTCACTCTTTGCCAGCCCTCCTCAGTGATATTTGTTGAGAATTCAGCAGTGATGTTGGCATTTAATGATATCTCAATGAAGTACTGAAAAAATGGAAGTAGCTGACGGGGATAAAGGTAGGAACCTGCTGTTGTGGTAGTGTTGGTCATCTTTTTCTATCAGCATTCTTGGTCCTTGCCATCCCTTTGCCTAAGAATATGTCTTCCGATTTTGGGAGAGTCCTGCCTTTCTCCAAAGTCCCTCCAAAGCCCACACTTTATTCCTTTATTTATTTATTTTGTTATTGTTGTTTTTGGTGCCAGGACCACAGCTTGAACTCAGCTGATGTCTTACTAATCTGAACCACGACACCAGTCTGTCTTTTTCTTGCTAAGTCGAGATAGATCTAAACAGAATTTTCTGCCTGGCTGGCTTTAAACGTCCATCCTCCAGGTCTCAGCCTCCTGAGTAGCTGATTATTGTCGTGAGCCACCAGCACCATCCTACATACTTTTGATGCAACTTCTCCTCATCTCAATGCCAGTCACCAAGCCTCTGGCAAGTACTCTACCATGGAGTTATACCCCTACCTAATATTGGGCCACACTCCTGCCCAATATATACTTAATTCTGTGGAAAGTATTTGGTAGTGATCTTCCACCATTGTTTTCCTTTGTTATGATGGTACTGGGGTTTGAGCTCAGCTCACTCAAACTTAGTAAGCAGACACTCTACCACAGAGCCATGCCTTGGGCCCTGCTTTCCCTTGACTGTTTTCAGGGAGAGTATGGTTTCCTGCCTGGATACATGCCTGAACTACAATTACCGATTTCAGTCTTCCTTTCATTGTTAGAATCACAGACACTTGCCACTGTGTCCAGCCTCTCTGTTGAGATGGAATCTCCTAAAATTTTCTGCCCAGGCTGGGCTGGAACTGAAATCCTCTTAATTTTGGACTCTCACATTAGTGTTGGAGGATGAGCACATACTAATGTAACAGGCTATGGCTGAGAAGGGATCTCACAAACTGTGCTGCCAAGGCTGACCTCAAATTATAATCCTCCATTCTCAACTTCCCAAATAGCTAGGTTTACAGGCATGAGCCACAGCAGTGACCTGCCTCATTTTGTTCACAACACTTACCAAAAAATAAGTTTATTAACACTCAAACATAATACATTGTATATCTGAACATTGTAAATTAAATGTATATATTGGAATATTATTTACATTTTAAGTATACACTAAATAATTTTTTAGAACAGAATGAGATAAATATAAGTGAAAAAAATTCTGCATGCTATTGGATCATTTTGTCAATATTTTGTGATATAGGTATGTCATTATGTTTTCAGATTAATTTCTTGCACCCAGTAGGATTTAGTTGGATGACCCTACGAGTCAGGTTTTAGATTTTTATTCATATTAGGATATAGTTAAATGTTGCTTAAATGAGTTACATTGGTAAGGATGGTATTAATGAGATCACCTTCACAATCCATCTTATACTTGGGATTGCTAAGTCATTTTAATTCTTTCTCTTAAATGCCAAGTGAGAGGCACAAATGAGCTATGATACATTCTTCCCGCCAATCGCGGGAAATTTTGGGGACAATGGTCAGATAAAGCAGTAACAATTTGCCCTTGAAGCTATACACTGCTGATTAAGAAATATATAGATTCTAAAGGCTAAAACCTTAGGCTGGTCTCAAAGTGAGTTAATGGATAGGATTTAGGTGTGTAAAGAGAGAAGGAATATTTCCTGACAGTATGTTTGGCTGTCTTGATTACAGTTTGCTCTTGACTTACCCATATGTTTACATGTTTCTTCAGTGAGGTGTTCTGTTTTCCCATCATCAAGATAACATTTTCCTTAGCACCCTTCCAACATTAATCCTTTCTCCCGCTGATTTAAACATCACCTTGCTCACTTGAATCATGGATTATTCCCTCAATTTTACTTCCTTTTTTGTTCCTAGATTAGTGCTGATCAGTTCTCTACTCAGCCACTAAAATGATCTTCCTTTGATTTAAATTTGATCTTACTTGTCTCTGTTCTAAACATCATTCAGTGGTTCCTCATCTCTTTGTTAGAAACTTTGAAATCTTACCAGGGTGTAAAGGCCCAGTCTTTGCTGGATCCTACTTTGTTGCTTTTTTCCTTTGTTTACATTAAATGCTGTGATCATACTAAACTTCCTGCTATGCTTTCACCACCTAATCTTGGCACTCATTTTCTCTGCCTGAAACTCTTCCCATAACTTGAATTCCATTTTTTAAATTCTTTTTCTTTTCTTTTTTTCTCGTTCTGGGGCTTGAACTCAGGGCCTGGGTTCTGTCCCTGAGCCTCTTTGTGCTGAAGGCTAGTGCTCTACCATTTGTGCCACAGGGTCACTTCTGTCTCTTTCTGTTTGTGTGGTACTGAGGAATCAAACTCAGGGCTTCATGCATGCTAGGCAAACACTCTACTACTAAGCCACATTCCCAGCCCTGAATTCCATTTACTTTATACAATATCTGCTTCATACTCTCCATTCATTCTTCTGTAATGTGACGCAAAGAGCATTGAGAGTGGAGGCCAAGGTTTAACTCCTAACCTTTGCTAAGAAATCTTGTGGAAATTCTTGACCTCTTCCAGCCTTCATTATCTTTATTGCCAAAGTGTGATAATGCCCACCTCTCTTATAAGCCCATTAAGAACATCTATCGACATACTATGCACAAAAAAATTCTATAAGCATGTCACCCAAAGATGTTTGGGGTGGCAACGTGGGTGATGACAACAAGAATGATTCACCCAAGGAAACATTTAGCTTCACTGCTCAGGTGACCTTCCTGAAGCATCCAGGCCAAATCAGTGCTAAATATGCCTCTGTCCTGGATTGTCATTCAGCGTAAATTGCTTGCAAGTTTACTGACTGGAAAGAGAAACTTGAAAAGAGATCGTGTAAGAAGTTGGAAGCTAGTCCTAAATTCCTGAAGTCTAGTGATGCTGTCATGGTTCATATGGTTCCAGCAAGCCTTGTGTATGTGGAGAGCTTCTCTGACTATCCTCCTTTGGGTCATCTTGCTGTTTGTGATAGGAGACAGTTGCTGTGTGTGGCATCAAAGATGTGGACAAGAAGTCTGCAGGAGCTGGCAAGGCCACAAAGTCTGCCCAGAAATCTCAGAAGGCCGAGTGATTATTATTATCCCTAACGCCTGTAGCTTCAGCTTAACCAGTGGTGGAAGAAAAGTCTCAGAAATGTTTGTCTTAATTGGACATTTAAGTTTAATAGTGAAAGAATGGATAATGATAACAATGCATCATAAAAACTTGAGAAGGAAAGGAAAAAATTCTATAAGCACTCATATTCCATGCTCATTAAATTGTTATGCATACTTCTGCTGCCTTCACTCCTCTTCCTTCTCACCTTTCTTGTGATCCTCAGCAGTTTTTCTGGAATGTTTTTCATGTAAAACTTTGTTTTTTTCAGGGGATGAAGATTTTTCTGAAGAGATAACAGAGATGTTTTTCCCAACACATCTCCTGCAAACCAGACAAACTGGCCAGGGTAAGTTATTACTTCTTGGTGATTGTGATTCATTTATTTGTGACACTTCAGTGAATAAAAACTGAGATAGTAACCATTTACAATATGGAAGTAAGAGCAAAAGCCTTGCTCTTTGTTGGTGACTTGTGAACTATGTGCATATCCAAGGTCAGAGTGGGCAGGGAGGTTCTATATCCAAAGAAATATTTAATACAACATATATTCCATTGCCTGCTCATGCACAGGACTTGGGATGCTTTTTCCTTTTATGCCTGTCTTTCCCAGGCTCAGGAGACATTCTGTAAACCAGTAAGCCCCAGGCACACAATGCTCTCTGGACAGAGGGAACTGATATAATCAGGATGTCCTGTTTGCTCCTAAGTCCTAGGGTAAGGACCTTAATACTTGATCTTTTTGTTTGTTGTTGTTATTAGAAAATAAATTTTGTTATGGAATGTCTTGGGTAGAAGAAAGACATTCCTCAAGCAACAAAGTAGCAGAATTGCAAGTTCCAGGCTGGCCTGTGCTAGCAGGGTTTTACCTAAAAAAAAAAAAAAACAATAAATATATGAATGTAAGAAAGAAAGAGTACAGTTTCCTGTGAGTATATAATGTCAGAGAGTTTCCTGGAAACAGTAGCCTCTAAAATGGGATGATTGTTTTTCTTTATAGGGGAATAGTAATAAATTTATTATTATAACCACAATTCAGTGACTTTCATTACATTTCCAGTATTGTAGAACCATCACCTTTATCTTGTCCCAAACATATCCATCATCCTCAACAAAAATTTTGGGCCATTAAGCCATTCATGCCTCTTGCCTTCCCTCAACCCACAGTAGTCCTGAGTTATTTTCTGTCTGTGAACTTACTCTTGGTACTTTATTGTTATAGTCTGAATGTTTGGATTTCCATAATTTTTCATATGGTAACACTTGATCTTTTATTCTTATCCCCTAATATTTGCATTCTCCATGAAACCCTCATAGAACACTCGTCGGAAACTCATCTTCTGCAGTTCAAGTGCATCTCTTCACTATTCAATCTAGTATTGTTTAAAAATGGTCAAATTGAAGAAAAGTCATAAAAAGAATATAAACAGTATTTGTGTGCTTTTTATGAAAATTCACTATAGTTAACATTTTCCTTCATTCGCTTAATCACTTATTTGTGTGTATGTTCTCTTTGTGGACATACATTTGAGATTAACTTGTATATATCATAGTCCTCTATTCCTACATATTTTAATCTTGCTCTCCTCAGGATAAAAATGTCCCGTTATTACATAGCCACAGTAATTACCGGCTTCAGTAAATTAATCACAATGCCATACTTTTGCTTAATCTTTGTCTATATTTCAGTCTTGCCAATTGGCTCAATTCTGTCCCTGTCATTTTTTTTCTCCAGTACTAATACCAGTACATAATCATGAATTATATATAGTTGTGTATACTTGATCTCCTTTAGTCTATAATAATTTCTCGGCTTTTCCTTATCTTTGTAACATTACTTTTTTTTTTTTTTTTTTGTCGGCCGTGGGGCTTGAACTCTGGGCCTGGGCGCTGTCCCTTAGCCCTTCAGCTCAAGGCGAGCGCTCTACCACTTGAGCTACAGCGCCACTTCCAACATTACTATTTTTGAACAACACAAGCACCTGCTTCCCTTTAGTAGCTAGGATGACAGGTATGAGTGACAGCTGACTGGCAAATGTAGAGTTCTTGAGGGTTAAATGTGTTATTTGTTTTTGTTTTTTACAAAGTATGAGGCTCATTGTAAAAAATGCTCAGTGTTGATGACCCCATATAAACCAACTTATTATCCCAAATATACATGTAGATGTTCAATAAGCAGATATGTCTCTATATTTTTATTCTAGTTAATTTGCTAGGTGCTAGGGAAGTAATGATGAGAAGGACATAGAAAAATCACAAGAATAAAAGAAATCATGTTAATAAATATTTTTGAGGTCAATAATTCTCAATGTGGTCCCTATGTGGCAATTCTCGGAAGGCAGTTTTCAAATAATTGAAATTTTTGGCATTGAGATACAGGATATAGCAGGGGCATTGGCCTGGTTGTCTGCACACTAAGGATGTAGGGAAAAGTGCACTGGAGCATGTGGTTCTGGGAATAATTTTTTAATATTTTTGTTTACATTTTTTACCTTTTTTCTCCAGGTTAGCAGGCTTCATACCTTGAACCACAGCTTAATTACTCACTTTCTTTTTTTCTTTGTTCCTTTTTGCCAGCCTTTGGGCTTAAACTCTTCTGCCTGGGCTCTGTCCCTGAGCTACTTTTGCTCACCACTTCAGCCACAGCACCACTTCCAGCTTTTTCTGAGTAGTTTATTATGTTTCTTGGACTTTCCTTCCTTGCATCAAACTGTGATCCGCAGAACTCAGTCTCCTGAGTATGAGTAGCTAGGATTACTGGTGTGACCCTTTGG
>NW_027203457.1:0-76248 GCF_024711535.1 Dipodomys merriami
AAAGAGTTGAATTTACTCATATCCAGAGTTTTTGGACTTCAGTTCCTAATTATGAATTCTCATTTTCAGTAGTTACAAAATGCTGAATAAATATAAATAATAATTAAACCATCATAGAATCATAAAAGAAGTGAATTTATAGTTTTCTTCTGAGAGTTTAAGTTGATAGGATGTTTTGATAGATCAGTAGCAACAGATATCCAGTTGTAATTTTATATATGAAGGGACATTGGTTGCTCAGGTTCATACCTTATCACAAATTAGCTTTTACCAATATTATAACTTTCTAAGTCCCTTTGTTATAGTTTCTTAATTCAAGAAAGAAATAACTTAACCCCTATTAATAGAGAATGTATGTTTGTGATAACATTTTCTATAGCTTTTCAAAAACTTATATTAGGTAAAACTGTTTGTAAGGTCACTGTAAGTCATAAAGTCAGTAAACTTTAGATATTTATGTTTGAATACTTTTTTTGCACTTCATAGGAAGTTGCAGAAACATAACTGTACAGAGTATTTTAGTGTTATATAGGGCTGTATCCAATTTATATATTTTAGAGATGAGAAATTAGAGATAGATAAGAGGCCTAAGGCCCTGTGACTGGCCTTCAGTGTAGATCTGACCCTAGAACCTTGTGCTTATTATGGTTAAGATGATGGTTCTGTTGATTATTGTGGTGATCTAGAATGTTCAATGATGCCATTTTGACTATCTCTTGTTCAGTGTAATTTTTGCTTTGGTAAGCGTATTTAGGATTCCAGAAAAAAAATTAGAGAGGGGTTTTGTTTTGTTTTTTATTTTTGTGAGTCATGAGGTATGAATTTAGGGCCTGGGCAATGTCTCTGACCTTCTTTGCTCCAGGCTAGCACTCTAAACTTTGAGCACAGCTCCACTTCCGTTTTTCTGGTGTTTAATTGGAGAAAAGAGTCTCATGGCTGCCCTGGCTGGCTTTGAACTGGGATCCTAGATCATGAGTAGTTAGAATTTGTGAGCCACCCATGCCTGGCTCAAGAGAGGTTTGTTTTGTTTTGTTTTTTAATTTATTAGTATCCATTAGTTACACAAGAAGAATTTTGGTGTGACATTTCTGTACATGTATACAATGTGTCCCAATCACAATCTCACCCTAAGAGAAATAGTTTTCAAAAAACAGAACTGAGTACTTTAATGCTGGAAGCTATGATTTATTCTGGTATATAGGTTTAGATTTAGGCTTTGAGTTTCTACATTTTGTGTCTATTAATATTATATGGAAATGTAGGACTGACTTAAGGTCTTCTCTTCTTAAAAAGTTGATCAAAACATTAATGTCATAGAGTGGGTGGTGAGACCATTTAACCGGTGTTCTGATTAAGAGTCTGTTATTACCCAGACACTAGGGTTTATGCTTTAATCCTAGCTACTCAGGTGGCTGAAATCTGAAGACCACAGTTCAAAGCTAGCATGGACAGGAAGATCCATGAAACTCTTATCTCCAATTAACTATGAAAAAGTTGAAAGTGGGGCTCTGGCTCAAGTGGGAGAGCATTAGGTTTGAGCAAAAAAGCTGAGAGGCATGGGGCTGGGAAGGTGGCTCAGTGGTAGAGTGCTTGCCTTGCATGCATGAGGCCCTGGGTTCGATTCCTCAGCACCACATAAGCAAAAAGAAAAAAGCCGGAAGTGGCACTAGGGCTCAAGTGATAGAGCGCTAGCCTTGAGCTGAAGAGCTGAGGGACAGTGCCCAGGCCCAGAGTTCAGGCCCCACAACCGGACCCAAAAAAAAAAAAAAAAAAAAAAAGCTGAGAGGCAGTTCCCAGGCCCTGATTTTAAGCCTCATTAATGGCACATGCACACGTTTGTACATAAACACACACACACTAAACACACACACACACAGAGAGCCATTATTGATTTTGCAAGTGCAGTGCAGTCCTCTCTTCTTGACTGGCAGATTTTTGACATAATATTTTATAGTATATTTAATAATCCTGACATTTATTTAAAGCAGAAAAGCAAATCTTCAACTTTATAATGGCTTACTAAGAGTTATGAGATCACAGTGATATGTTCTGAAAATAATACCAGATGGAGATCAAATCAAGGAAGCAGAGATAAGACTCCCACTGACAATGAGTTCTGAAATGCTTGTGTGGATATACTTGTAACTAAGATTCAGCTGATCTGGTTTCTTAGATATTCTCTACCTCTTTCTGTATTTCACTATGATCTCTTCCCAATTTTTTTCTTCTTTTTCATTTTCTGCCTTGATATGTTAATACTTTGTTTTTCTTCAGTGAAAAGCTATTGGATCTCCTTTTAAACAAAAAAATACATGGTTTTATGTAGGTTTTACATTTGACATCTTAAAGTTTCTAGTTCTCTGGAGTTAGAATAATAATAATTCAAACGCTGAAATAGTTTTGAATAATAAAAAATACTGTTCATCCTTACAGATACTGAATTCCCAGTACTGTTTTGGGCTATATTTCACAGCAGAAGAATGGTTTTCAATACTCAACAGAATCAGCTTTGCTCTGAGAACTTTTTCCCTGTGTTATTAATTTCACATAGTTTGGATATGTCAGAAGCACTGCCTAATTACAGACTGTGAACACGATTTATGTATTTGTGTTAATTAGAATACAGAATAACAAGAATATTAAAGAAGGTAAAATAAGTGGGCATTTTTGATTGTCAGAAAACTTTACATTATATAAAAATATTTTTAACAAATGTTTTTTTTTTTTTTTTGGTCGGTTGTGGGGCCTGAAAGGTGGGCCTGGGCGCTGTCCCTTAGTTCTTCAGGTGAAGGTTAGCACTCTACTACTTGAGCATCAGCCCCACTTTCGGCTTTTTCTGCTTATGTGGTGCTGAGGAATTGAACCCAGGGCCTCATGCATGTAAGGCAAGCACTCCACCACTGAGCCACCTTCCCAGCCCCAAAGGTTTTGTTCTTTAATATGCTAGTTACCCCATTGCTCTGTTATAGTTCTATACAGTTATGGGGAAGAAAAATTTATAATAATGATACTCTGAAATAAGGTTGCTAACTCCTTTTTTTTGGGGGGGGGGCTGGTCCTGTGGCTTAAGCTCAGGCCCAGAGGCACTGTCCCTTAGATTCTTTTGCTCAAGGCTATCATTCTACCACTTGAGAGTCACAGCTTCACTTTCAGCTTTTTTGGTAGTTTATTGGAGGTAAGAGGCTCATCGACTTTCCTCCCTGGACTGGCTTCAACCCAAGATTCTCAGATCTCAGCCTCCTGAGTAGCTATGATTATAGGTATGAGCCACCAGTACCCTGCTCAGGGTTTCTAACTTCTTTGAAAACAAATGTTTTTTTTAAAAAATCTTTTTAAAATAAGGAAACTTTAAAAAATTGACACCATTATATGAAACTATCATAATAATATAGGTGGAAAAAGTAAAGTTGTTTGCTGTGGTATGTATCATGGTAGTGGAGAGGTCAGGCCTGACTTGCTTGGGCTGCCTATAATGACTCTCCCCCAATCCTGGATTCCCTGGCTTCATTTTAGTACAACATATTTAAAACACTGAAAAAATATATATGTAAAATGTATGTTGAGAGTCTCTACTAACTGCAGTAAAATTCTTCACTTTTAGACCTTGCTAAAAATAGAATATTACCTGAGTAGTGCATATGTTATATGAGTTCATTCATTTATGATTACATTTGGTGGGAATCAAGGTCTCCGGTAGAATTATCATTGGGTAACAATATTTCCTATACAGGTTTAGAGATCACATCTGAAAGAGAATTTCAAAAGGATTTTTCGTTGAAGCAGCTAATATATTAGCAGGTTTTTCAACATAATTCAACATATATGTATTGTATGTCCATGGTATACAAGGCACTGAATTATCTCTCAAGAATACAGAAAAGGAAGAAAACAGATTTTGTACTCACAGAGTTTATGGTTTGATAGCAGAAGAGGAAATTTTATCCTTGTATGACTTTCCCAGATCACAAAGTCATAGAAGAAATTTAGTTCTTAGTTTCCTTTTTATTCTACATATGAAAAAAAATTGAAGTGATTTTTTTTCTCTCATTTATTGTCTTTGGCGGTGCTGGAGATTCAACATAGGGCCTTACCCAGGCTAAGGAAGAGCTATGTCAGTGAATTGCAAGTTTTTATGAAAAAGTTAAACATTCATACAAAAGTAAACAGAATTCTTTAGTGACCTCTCTATATCTATCTTCAATCAAATGTGGCAAATTCTGTTCTGTCCTCTACCTTTCACACTAATTGATACTGAATCAAATCTCAGACATATGACTTTACCTGGAAACCTTCATGGTGCAACCAAAAATGACAGGACTCTACAAAAAACAGAATAGTTATTACTCTTAGCAGCTAACAGCAGCATCTTAATGCCATTTAACATGCTGACATTTTTATAAATGACATAAATACACCCCAATAATTGTTTGACACCTTTTAATCTTTGTAGGTTCACCCCCTGCATCTTTTTTCTTCCTAGTTTTTGTTTGCCCTTTAGAATTTTCCATGCCCAGATTTTCTCTATGATTGTTCTCTTAGTGTTTCACGGTATAGTTTAATAAATTCTTCTGCCTTGTTTATTTTCTGCAAATTGATAATTAAGTTTTCAAGGTTTTATCCAATTATGGTTAGACTATTTTGGTTATATCTACCTCATAGGTTAGGAGGTGGCCCTCCATCCTCAGTATAAGAAAGATACAGACTTACAAGGTCTGGTTCTGCCTCTGCCTTTCTGACTCTCTCTCTCTCTGTGTCTTTCTAACATGAGAAAAATGGTGGTCAGTGCATAGATACATTAAATCACTAAGGGCTGCCCAATGGTGATGTTATAATTCTATGATCTCTTTCATTTGCTGAGTGTCCAGAATACATTTATAAAGAGAAACATGCACTGTTTGCTTAAAAACACGGTTGTAATTTGTGTAGTTAAAGAAAGACCAAGCTAGGCACTGGTGCCTCACGCCTGTAATGCTAGCTACTCAGGAGGCTGAGATCTGATGATCGCAGTTTAAAGCCAGCCTGGGAAGAAAAGTCTGTCAGACTCTAATCTCTAATAAACCACCAGAAAACTGAAGTGGAGCTGTGGCTTATGTGGGTAGAGCACTAGCCTTGAGCTGAAGAGCTCAGGGACAGTTTCCAGGCCCAACAGATCATGACCAACAGAAAAAAAAGGGAGGACAGATATTTTATTTTTGACTTTTATTGGCAAGTTTTCAAAATGATGTACTTCTCTATTATTCTTCAAAAGGAAAAAAAAGAAAAGGCTCACCACATCGCCTTAATTATGATGGCTAATTGTATGCATCAAGTTGAGTGGGCTAAAGATTTCCAGATAGCTGACAAAGCTATTTTTGGGTGAATATGAGGATGTTCACATGAGAGATTAGTATTTTGATATGTAGATTGAGTAAAGATCACCTTTTTTTTATTGTGAAAATACCGTACAGAGGGGTTACAATTACATGGGCAAGGTACATTTCTTTTCTTTTCTTTTCTTTTTCATGGGCAAAAATGAAAGACTTTATCTAGAAAAATAACTAAAGCAGAACAGGTTGTGGGTGCTGGTGGCTCATATATTGGAATACTTGTCTAGAAAACACAAACAGGATTTTGTTATCCTGTTTGTGTTCTCTAGACAAATAACAAAATGTTGAAACAAGGATACGGGTTGACCCATTGTAACAATGAGATGTACAAGATATTATGTTGAAAATGAACTTTACAACTAGAGGGGGAAAAAGGGGAATTTGGGGAGGTGAGGAAGGAAGGGATGGTAGGGCAAAAACAAAAGAGGAGGTAACAATGCTCAACAGGAAATGTACTCATTATATTACTCGTGTAACTGTGACTACTCTGTACACTATTTTTACAATAAAAAATTATAAAAAAGAAAACACAAACAGGGTCTTGCATTCAAACCCCAATCTTATCATATCCCTCCTCTTTTTTTTTATTTGGTATAGAGCTTGAACTCAAGGCCTAAGCATTGTCTCTGAGATTTTTTGCTCAAGATTAGCACTCTACCAGTTGAACCACAGTGCCACTTCCAGATTGTTCTATGATTAATTGCAGTTAAGAGTCTCATGAAACATTAGCAAGAAAGAAAAATAAAAACATTTGTGTCCCTACCTTGGAGTCCATTTTGCTTAACATCATCTTATCTGGTCATATGTACATAGCTTTGGAACTTTTCTGCTTGTCCCAGACATATACTAGTTACTGCAAATAAGGGAAACCATAGGACCTATGTTTCTTTGGGCCTGGCTTACTTCACTTAATATAATTTTTTCAGAGACTTTCCATTTCCTAACAAATGGGGTGATGTCATTCTTTCTGAGGGAGGCACATTTTCTTGATCCAGTCATCTAATGAGAGGCATCTGGGTTGGTTCCATATCTTAGCTATGGGAAATAATGCTGTAATAAACATAGTTGTGCTGGTAGCTTTAGTATGGTCTTGTTTGTGATCATTTGGGTAAATGCCCAAAAGTGGGACTGCTGGGTCATAGGGAAGCTTATGTGGAGTCTTTTGAGCAATCTCCATACTACTTCCAAAGTGGTTGAACAAGTTTACACTCCTACCAACAATGCAGTAGGATTCCCTTCTGGCCTCATCCCCTCTGTAAATATGACCAGATAAGACGATGTTAAATGAAATGAACCCCAAGATTGGGACAAAAGTGGTTTTTTATTTCTTGCTATTGTTTCTAACATATTTATAATGTACCATATTATCTTTTTGTTTCTTTGTATGTTCCTCCCCCACAGTATTTGTTGTCTGTGCTCTGCATCTTGATTATACACTTCTCTAGCTTGGGCAGGGGAAGGGGAAAAACAAAATGCTTAAGTAGGGATACAGGTAGACCCATTGTAACAATGAGATGCACAAGACACTTTGTTGAAAAGTGAACTTTACAATTTAGGCAGGGAGTGGGGGGAGGAGAGAAGGGGAGAGTGTAGTTGTAGAGGTGGGGAGGGAAGAGAGTATAGGGGAAAGACAAAGGAGGAGGTAACAATGCTTGATAGGAAATGTACTCATTACCTTGCTCATGTAACTGTAACCCTTCTGTGCAGTATTTTTAAAATAAAAAAGTATTTTTAAAAAAAGAGTCTCATGAGTTGAAGAGCTGAGGGACAGGGCCCAGGCCCAGAGTTTAGGGCCCCATGACTGACAAAAAATATATCAAAAGAAAGAAAGACTAGGAAAAACAATATTTTTCGTTATTTGTTATTTTGCTGGTATTATGGTTTGAACTCAGGGCTTGCATGCTGGCTTGGCTCTTTCTCTCAAGGCTAGACATCTACCTGGAGCCACAGTTCTACTTCCTGCTTTCTTTTTTTTTTTCATTTTATTTTATTTTATTTTATTTGTGGCAAGGTACATTTCTTATCAAGCATTGTATCCTCCTCCTTTGTTTCCCCTTCCCATCCCTTCCCAGCCTCCCCCTGCCGTCCCCCACCCAATCCTCCCTCCCCACCAAAGTTGTAAAGTTCGTTTTCGACATGACAACTTGTACTTCTTATTGTGGCAACGGGTTCACCTGTATCCTTATTTAAACGACTTGTTTTTCCCCTTCCCCTCCACAAATTATATCGACATCAAATACAGTAAAAGCAGGGGTTATACTGTGGGGGAGGGACATAAAAACAACATAGAAATAATCTTATAAATGCGTTTGAAACAAAAGCATGAAAGAAAAAAACATTTAAATACATATCTTAGGTTTCATTTTCCTAAGATTCCATGATTATCTGAACTTTTATAGTAATTTTTAAATTCTATCTATGTATCTATCTATCTATCTGTCTGTCTGTCTGTCTGTCTATCTAATTATCTAGCTATCTATGTATCATCTATCACTTGTTTCTGCAGAGACCCTTAGCTATAATAACTTTGAATATCACAGGATCTCTTGAGATTTAAATGAATTTGATGTATCTTAATCCATTTATATTTATTGATGTGCTTATTTTGTAGTCTTTGCACACTTCACGTCCTTTACTTGCTCCTGAATCCCCATGACACAATGTTAGTACTTTTTTACTTCTTGAGCTGGTCCGAGGGCGTGAACTCAGGGCCTGAGCATTGTCCTTGAGCATTTTTGCTCAAGGCTAGCACTCTACCACTTGAGCCACAGCACCATTTCTTGTTTTTTGGTGATGTTAATTGGAGGTAAATGTGACATGGATTTTTCTGGTGTGTGTGTGTGTGAGTGTGTGTGTGTGTGTGTGTGTGTGTGTGTGTGTGTGTGTGTGTGTGTGTGTGTGTGTGTGTGTGTGTGTGTGTGTGTATGTAATGGATATTTTCTGTCTGGGTGGGCTAGCTTATAACCATGATCCTTGGATCTCAACTTGATGAGTAGTAAGGGTTACAGACATGAGCTACTTCAGTCAGGTTTGATGTCAGTAATCTTTGATAACTTCTTTGCTATTTGGCAAGAAAATATCTTCCAGGTTTAGTTTTTATGTTTCCTTCTCGTCACCAGACTTAAGGGGAAAATAAAAATACTGATTTTTTTTTTAGGTTAGAATGTGAACTTGAGTTTCTTCATTATTATTAACTACAGGACTTCAAAAAGCACTGGTTCTGGATCCCAGTCTGTACTACACAGGAACATATCTACCTTGGGCCATATCCACCTTCACTAGCAATATTTAAGGAGCTGGTTTAAGCCACTTGACCAACCTTAAGTGTTATAATTTTTATTGTAATACATTGTAGTGCAACTCTACTCTCTGCAAGAGATAAACTCAGTACATAGATTCTGTCCTATAAATGCCACTTTGACAAATGACATTACTTTTCTTTTTATGTTTATGTTTATTTTATATTTTATTTTTAGTGTATTTTTAGTATGTTAAAGTAGTTGTGTTAAGGAATTGCCGTTCAACAAAGCAATATATGAGTACAATGCATCTTGATTAATATTATCCATTTCATCATTTCCCCCATCCCTCCCAATTTCACCCCTTTCTCAGTTTTGTAAGATAAACATTGAATTTTATGACTGCATTCTTCCCTGTTCTTCATTTGTCTAGCTCCCTTTCTTTGATCCTTTTCACTTTTGAATACTCGTTTCCTGTTGTTTATTTTGTTGGACTGTGAGTCAGCCTTTCTTAGCAATTACACTCTGAGTTCATTCCTGATTCTACCAGATTTTGGCTGATACATTTGTGTATATTTGCATAACATTGAAGATGTTTACTTATATTTATAAATGAATTCTAGCTTTCATATATGAGAGAAAACATACATCTTTGACTCCCTGAGCCTGATTTCTTTTAGTATGATATTTTCTAGGTCTTTCCATTTTTTTGCAAATGATACAATATTATTCTTTCTAAAGGATAAGTAAAATTTAGTTATATAAATTTCTTTACCCATTCATCTATTGAGGGCCACCTGGGCTGATTCCATACCTTGGCTGTGGTGAACAGTGCTGCAATAAACATGGTTGTGCAAGTGACTTTACTGTATCCTAGTTTGTAATCTTTAAGAATAGAATTGCTGGATTTTACTGTAGTTCTTTGAGGATCTTCCATATTGTTTTCCAGTGTAGTTGAAAAAGTTTACACTCTTACTAACATTGTACTAGAGTTACTATTCACTCACATCCATACTAGAATCTGTTATTATCTGTATTATTGATGATGTCCAACTACTAATAACAGGCTGGTCTATGGGTCTTCATCTTCCTGCCTCTACCTCCAGAGTTGGGATTTCAGGTGAGTGCCATCATGCCCAAATTGTTTCCTATTTTAGAACTGTCAGGTTTCTTTTTTCTTCTTTTTTTTATTGTGAAAATATTGTACAGAAGGGTTACAATTAATGAGTACATTTCTTATCAAGCATTGTAGCCTCCTCCTTTGTTTCCCCTTCCCAGCCCTTCCCATCCTCCTCCCGCCCCCGCAATCCTCCCCACGCTGCCCCCCCACCAAAGTTGTAAAGTTCGTTTTCGACATAACGACTTGTACATCTCATTGTTGCAATGGGTCCACCTGTATCCCTATTTAAATGATTTGTTTTTCCCCTTCCCCTCCACTAATTATACCAACAGCAAATACAGTGAAAGCAGGGATTATACTGTGGGGGACGGACATACAAAGCAACAAAGAAATAATCTTATGAATGTGTTAGTAACAATCACATGAAAGAAAAAAATTTGAATACATATCTTAGGGTTCATTTTCCTAACATCACCTTATCTGACCTTTTCTGCTTGACTCATACATATACTAGATATTGGAAATAAGGTAAACCATGGAACCTATGTTTCTTTGGGCTTGGCTTACTTCACTTAATATAATTTTTTCCAAGTCTTTCCATTTCCTAACAAATTGGGCAATGTCATTCTTTCTGATGGAGGCATAGAATTCCATTGTGTATATATACACCGCATTTTCTTGATCTATTCATCTACTGAGAGGCATCTGGGTTTGTTCCATATGTCAGCTATGGTAAATAATGCTGCAATAAACATAGTCGTGCTGGTAGCTTTAGTGTGGTCTTGTTTGTAAATATTTGGGTAAATGCCCAAAAGTGGGATTGCTGGGTCATAGGGGAGCTCTATGTGGAGTCTTTTGAGGAACCTCCATACTGCTTTCCAAAGTGGTTGAACAAGTTTACACCCCCACCAAAAATGTAGTAAGGTTCCCTTCTGTCCACATCCCCTCCAGCCTCTGTTGTTATTAGAGTAGATCTGTCAGGTTTCTCTGCACATGTATTTTCCCATAATCAGTGATAGGTATCATCATTAGTTTTGCTGGTCTTGGGCTTTAACGTAGGACCTGGGTGCTTTCCCTGAGATTATTTTACTTGAGGCTAGCACTACATCATTTGGACCCATAGCTGTTGGGAGCCGACAGTAAAACTCCAAGGTCATCTTGACCCTTGTGCTCACTTGAAGGCACATACAAGGACCTGGCTTTCATGAATAACACCAGGTGTCCGGGTTTGCCTTGCTATGTCTGTAGAATTTTCTTTACTTTCTATCAGTTGACCTTGTCTTGTTTCTTTCTGCACCCTTGTTTTTATTAAAGACTTTTCTTGCTTTTCTGCACTATGGTGACCTTAGGTTACCTCTTGACTTCTAATAGTATAAATAAGGAGAGTTAAAAATAAACGGGGCTGCAGTCTTGAGCTGCAGACCTCCCAACCCCATCCTTTGTCTTATGTCTTTATTTTTCCGTCCTCGCCCCCTAAATCAGGAGTTCCTTTCGTTGCCGGCTAGTTCCGGCACATAGCACCAATTCCGGTAGTTAATTGGAAATTAAAATCTCACAGGCTTTCCTGCTCATGCTGGCTTTGAACCATGATCCTCAGATATCAGCCCCTTGAGTAGCCAGGATTACAGGTGTGAGCCACCAGTGCCTGCCTGATATCATCATTTTTAAATGTATGCTTCTCAAAAGTATGATAAAGTGCTAACCTAGTATCTCAGACTATGTCCTTCTTTGGAAGTAGTATTACTTAAAATTAACATGAGAGTAGAGTGGTACATTTATCAGAAATGATCAGCATCCTTAAAAGGAAAGAGACAAATAAAGTGATACATGCAGAGAGAAGATACTAGAAGAAGATATCAGAGTGGTAAAGTGCAAGACAAGGAATGTGAAAAGTTCATGGCCACCACAAAAGCTAGAAATAAGCAGGAGGAGCAAAGTTCTGCTGACACCTTTGACTTCAGCCTTCTAATCTCCAAAACTGTGAGAGTGTTCATTTTTCTGTGTGTGTGCTGCAAGCTGCTCACTTTGTTATCCTTTGTTACAGTGACATTCAACACCAAATATAACCATCTTTACCAGTGATGTACTCTATGAACCAGTTTAATTATATAATAATAGAGGATTTTTTTTTGGTCATGAGTCTTGAACTCTGGGCTTGGATGCTGTCCTTGAGCTTTTCAGCTCAAGGCTAGTGCTCTATCAGTTGAACCACAGCACCACTTTGGTTCTCTGGTGGTTAATTGGAGATAAGAGTATCACAGACTTTCCTGTCTGGACTGGTTTTGAACCATGAATCTCAGATCTCAGCCTCCTGAGTAGCTAGGATTACAGACGTAGCTAGGATTACAGACAAGAGCCACCAGCACCTGGCTAATAGAGGATTTTTAAAAGGTAAATTTAATGTAGATTTCTTTTTGATTTTGTTGTTGCTTTTCAAATTGGAAAATAGTTTTTTGTTTTTGTTTTTTTTGGTCAGTCGTGGGGCTTAAAATCTGGGCCTGGGTGCTGTCCCTCAGCTCTTCAGCTCAAGGTGAGCGCTCTACCACTTGAGCTACAGCACCTTTTCCAGTTTTCTGGTGGTTATTGGAGATAGGAGTCTCACGGTCTTTCCTGCCTGGGCTGGCTTGAATCGGTACATACATTTCAATTGTTTGCAAAGTTGGGCATTTTCAGTTGTTGCAAAGTCTTTTTTGGTCTAGATTATTTCTCTTTGCCTCTGTCTTTTTGTCTTTGCAGTGAAATTTTAATAACTTGCAATGCTGTATATTTAGTGGAGTATTACATACAGTTCAGTTTATTGTGCTTACTTGTGACAAAATATAAACCCATTTTACTCATGTTGATGTTGTTGAGATGCATTTTTATTTTACTCCAGCATATTTATAATCTTGTGTCTCTAGCGGTCAGTGTGGCTTAAAGAAATTTTGTTCTGCTTCATTTCAGACTACATTGAATTAACATTTAGTTCAAAGCACCTTAATCACTGTGATGATAAAAATAATGGCCAAGGGAACAGAAGTCAATTAAAATGACAACTTCTACAAACATTATCTTATACAATGATATTGATTTTGGTACATAGAAATTTTGACTGAGCCCATGGACTTTAATATTCTTGGAAATATTTGAAGTATTTTTCCCTTTATCATGGAAATTGTTACCACTTTTGTTTAAAAAATACATGAATTATTCTTCTAGTTTCCTTTTAGAAATAGATTTGTGCCTCTATTCAATGCTATTCAGATAGACACCTCTGACAAGCCATATTATTTCTTCATGAAGTTGATTTGATGCAATTATATGTATGTTTCCATATTTATGTTGTGTTTAAAGAAGAGGCATTATGAAATTCTTGGGATGTATAGACTTGTCATGGTTTAACTAGGATGCTATTGAAAAGTCTATCATAGCTCTGTCACAACTATCTGCTTTAATATCCACCACACTTTTAAGACTTCTTTAGCTCTCTAATTTCTTCTTCTTCATCTCTTTCTGTCTTGATTTATTGGGATAATATAAAGGTGAATTGCTGATAAAATTGTAGATTTGGTTAGAATTCTTAGATGACTTCATTTATTAAATACTCTTCAATGAACACATGGTAATGGTAGGAAGAGAGGAAAGAAGACAAGTTTATATTATTTTAGGGATGGGCATCAGCAAAGTGAACAAGTGCTCCCAGGGGCCACAGCATGAACAATTTCGCATTTATTTATTCTCTTGTAAACTATAATCAAATATATGTTAGTAATTACATTAATATATAACAATGTAATATATAATATGGAATAATTACATTTGTTAGAGATTGTATTTATTTGATTGTATATGTTGTAGAATCCATTGCTGCATATTGTAGAAACAGTAAAGAAGGGCTGACTAGAGCATCAACATGCTGAAGGCAATAGAAAGCAATATCAACTACTTGCTACAGCAACATATACTGTATACTAAGATCAAAATGATGCAGAGATTAGCATGTCTCCTGTATAAGGATGACAAACAAATTGCTAAAGCATTTCATATTTTAAAATATTGCAAGTGTATATCTATATGGCAAGGAAAGGAATAATAAAATGTGTAGAGCCAAACTCTCTATTTCTAGAAGTCTGGGACCACTTAGAATATGAAGAAATGCCTATATATACTTTAATAGCTCCTAAGAGATTATTGTTTGTCTCCTTAGTCCATATGTAAGGAACTCATTTAGTGTGCAGAGCAGTTTTGTAGTTGTAGGAGATATTGTGAGATATTTAACAGAGTCCAGTTCAGAGTTTGATGCAGCATATCAGGAAGGTTCTAGAAAATACTAGAAATATGCAGAGGAGGAAGGAGCTGGAGTGATAGGAAAATAGTTAAAGGAAAGCTATTTTTCAGATCCAGTATCCTTTGAGTTCACACCTTACTTTGATTTTTATGTGTAGCCATGTAAAAGAGTTCTAGCCATGTAATATTGTCAGTCCCATGATATGTGCTATTTTCAGGCCTCATCTACAAAACTCTCCTAATCATTATCCTTTCTCTTCTTGCACTAGTGACACTGGAAGCCAAATATCAAAGTTAAGCAGAATCCGTGGCAGAATCTGTATTCCTACATCAAGAGAAGAGCTGCTTGACTATCATGAATACCTAATTTGGACTTTAGGAGAGAAGAAACAAACTTTTGTCAAGCCACTGATTTTTTAGTTTTGTTCTTCAAATCACTGTTATTATCATTATTATCTTTTTATTAATTTTGGTTTATTAGTCAAAACAATAGACCTTTCTAAAATAAAACTCAGTATACCATGTTAACTGTCATGAGAAGATGAAAAGAAAAAACGTCCCCACCCTCACTTCCCCACCTTATCCAAGCTGATGTCATAGTTGAGAATAGAATTGTAGTTACTAGAAGTTGGGGAGAATAAGGAGAATGTGACCATAGAGGAAGGCTCAACAGTAAGTACCAACTTACAGTTAGGATCAAGAAATTCTGATGTGCCATTATGGAGATAGGTGATTTAGATGATGAGAATTTATTGGTTATTCCCTGAAACTAGAAGAAAATAGTCTGAAAATTTTCAGCAGAATAAAATGTTTGTTTTTCTGCCACAGAAGCATATGTTTAAGTAATAGAGAACAAGAGTCTGGAAAGTAGGGTGCAGCAAAATATAGACAGTAAAGACGTCCTGGAGTCAGAATATAATACAACTGGTTAAACTATAATATTGAGCAAAAGGATCAAAAAGTTAGTTGTCTCAGTTTATAGAGCCTGAAGTAAACCTACTGAAGTGTAAAGGTAAGGAGAGTGGTAATATGTCTTAGGATAAGAAAGATTTGTTATTGTTTCTGCATTGGTGGAAGTGACAATGGATGGGGTGGGAAAATTGTGGTTGAGGTCAGAGTGGAGGCAGAGATTTCTTTCCAGGAGAGGCTAGTTGAACACGTGAGCTGGTGGTGCTGGTGATAAAGGAATAGGCTGAAAAAAATGAGCCACGGGAATGTTGATGACTGTGGGAGCACTGAGGAAAGGGAGAAGCTGGAGATAACTTTTAGGTCTATACTTTAGAGCAGTGAGTGTTCCTTTGCCACATGAGTTTGAGGCATACAGAAAAGGAAAGAAATTACCATAGTATCTAATATGTTCTACAAAGATAAAAAGAACAGTTAACATCAAACTACAGCAGCATTCCTCATGTTCACAAATCCATTTTGTCTTCCTAGGTACATAAACTATATTTTCAATCCTTTCTTGGAGCAAGGTAAAATAATATGGTTAAATTCTAGACAACAGCACATAGTTGTAAATGGTATATGCAATTTCCAGCTCAATCCATAAAATCCTGTATTTTATTCCCCAGCATCTGTTCTGTGGCAACCTTGGAAACTACATATTCCAAATGTTAAACTGCAATATGGAAGAATCCTGTCTCTGTAAGTCACCATTTAGATGAATGAGAGCTTTCCTGAATAGCTATGCAACCAACTGAACTATGACTTAAAGTACAAATTAATATTTATTGTTTTAACCATAATGAACATAGTGTGTATTTAACCAGAATAGCCAATGACACAAATACTTTGTTATTAAGCAACTTTAAGTTTAATGTAGCATCTGTTTAATGGATGGGCTAGCCCTAAAATCAAACTTCATTCATACTCTGGTGGAATAACCCGTGATATCACAGGTTATTGTTCCAATAGGATTTTAGAACCTTTTCCTGTTTATTCTCCTATTTTTCAATCTTAGTTGGTAAATTCTGGTGGTTAGATTTTAAAATAGAAAACTTGATGGTGTATTTTGTCTATTACTTTCTTATTTGAAAAAAATCCTTTAACTGGTAAAAGAGGCTTAAAGTATAGATCTTATTTTACAATATCTTGTCTGATATACTGCTTGGTGTGTTAACAAATATAGTTTAGAGCCTCTCTTATTTTTTGTTTATTTGACAGCCAGTAAGATTTCTGGTACTGTTACATTTATGACTTCATAAATTGGAAATGTGGTCAGAAAGAGAAAACCATTATCACTTAGGAACTCATTCTGCAACAAGATTTTTACCCAAGATTTCATTGGAATTATGGTCTATATGTAGAATCTACCTTGATGGTTTAATGTTGAAATCTGAAGTGAAAGAATTAACTCTGAATGTACTTTTGAAACCTCATTATTTTCATCATAGATTGAGTAATAACAGGCAACATTCTGATTATAGAAACTAGGTAGAAATGATCTCTGTAAACTAAATTGCTAACCTTAGTTTATTTCACTTAGTGTATCCATTGAATGAAATTTTGGTGTGCTGGAAAGTGGCAGTTAAGATACAGCTTAAACATTTTCCCAATATGAATCTGTATTACATTTGTGATTTTTGTGCTAGTGGATATTGAACCTGGTATCTTAAGCATGGTAGATAAGCACTGTCATTAAGCTATATCTCTAATCCTATATATATATATATATATATATATATATATATATATATATATATAAAATCCTTTATATATATATATATATATATATATACACAAAGATATATGAACATTTAAAACAGAAGCAACACAGAAGTGTATAGAAGTGAAGTGCATCTCAAAACCTATCAATAATAAAGAACTGTTAAAATTCTGAAGTAGATTTTTATGCCTTCTTTATTTCCATACACAAAATAGTCCTCAGACATATATACAAACACACACATAAATAGAATCAAAATACAGATGTTTGTAATTTACAATTTTACTCACAAGCCTGAAATGTGGTTGTCTCATGTCTGTAAAGAAGAATCACTTTAAAAACACTATGAAATAATCTTTTATAGAAAATACAATAATATAACTAGTGTGGAACACTGAGGTTTCTAGTTTTTCACCATTGTGAGAAATACTGCCATTAACTAATGTGTATATATTTGGGTTTTTGTGAGTAGTGTAAATTGCTATGGTGAATTTGCTTGGAGGGAGGAAAACACATTTAATATTTCTAAATTTAATAGTATTGGAAAGAGTGTATCTATTATGACCAATGCATAGGAAAGGCAGTAGAGAGGATAATGCCTACTATTATAGAAACTGAAATAAAGAAGTCCATGAATGAATTTGTGCTGTTTCTAAAAGCTATTCTGACTCCTGTATTCCAATGTTAGAGTCTGTATTCCAATGTTAGTCTCTGTATTCCAATGTTAGACAAGATTTCCTGATACACAGGAAATGAAACTAATATGTAAATGTAGTATAGGTAGAAAGACTAGAAAAGATTTTTGTTGGAGTAAGACAACTGCATAACTTGTTTGCATTCAGTCCTCTTCTCTTACTCTGAGATGATCTTGTGGAATCTGAGATTACACTTGAGGTACTATAGGATTTGTGAGGTTCTCCATGAGTTCCTCACATATTCTATCTGATTGCTTCACTGTTGTTTTATTTCCATGTGAAGAAGCTAGTAGCCTTTACTGTATTCATTTCCTTCTCTTCTTTCTTCTGCCTGTGTTAGCTGAAAAATACTCTGAAATGTTGAATGAGAAGTTGGAGTAGAGTTAGAGTTGAGAAACTAGGTTTGAGAGTCTCTATTATAGCAGCATTGACAACAAGAAAAACAAATTAGAGAACTAAGGGATCATCGCTGGTTTGTCTTTTGCTTTCTGAAGGTCTGATGTAAAACACATCTGCATTGTGTAATGTGTTTTTTAGATCCAGGCTCTTTCTTTTGTGGTTTCCAGGGTTGTACTCTAAAATGCCTCAGCTTAGAAGAGAGACTCATTTTCTACTGATTATAATTTGTTCTGCTTTCAGTCCATGTTCACATGATATTAGCCTTATTACATGGAGACAAGAAAAGTGAGTCAGCACACAGTAAGTATAACTGTATGTAGAAATCAGGCCTGGAGTCACTTCACATCTCTACGGCTAACTGCTGTGTCAACTTGACAAGATTGTCAATAATTTAGTATCTTAGTTTTCTTGTTTATAAAATAAGGATAAGAATATGACTTTTCAGGCCTGGGAAGGTGGCTCAGTGGTAGAGCGCTTGCCTTGCATGCTTGAGGCCTTGGGCTCAATTCCTCAGCACCACATAAGCAAAAAGAAAAAGGCTTGAAGTGGAGCTGTGGCTCAAGTGGTAGAGCGCTAGCCTTGACCTGAAGAGCTAAGGGACAGCGTCCAGGCCCAGAGTTCAGGCCCATGACCGGACCCCCCCCCAAAAAAAAAAGAATATGTCTTTTCAGCAAAAGATTATTTCATAGTTTTTCAAAGTTATTCTTATTTACTGACATGAAACAACAACTGCATTTCAGGTTGCTGAATAAGTGACTATATGTAAAGGCACATAGCACATTCTTTTTTTGGGGGGATGGGGGGTGTTCTGATTGTGGGGCCTGAACTTGGGGCCTGGATTGCTGTCCCTCAGCTCTTCAGCTCAAGGCTAGTGCTCTACCATTTGAGCCACAGCACCACTTCCAGCTTTTTTCTTTTTGCTTATGTGGTGCTTAGGAGTCGAATCCAGCGCCTCATGCATGGAAGGCAAGCGCTCTACCACTGAGCCACCGTCCCAGCCCCCATAGCATATTCTTAAGAAGTGAACCCAGGCTCTGGGGGCTCACATGTATAAGCTTAGCTGCTCAAGAGGGGTTTGGAGTAGGAAAATCAGTGAGATTCTTACCTTCAACTAATCAGAAAAATGTTGGAAGTGAAGGTATGGTCAACTGAGAACTTGAGAATTCCAAGCCATGAGTTGAAACTCAGTTCTAGCACAGGAAAAAAAGAGATAGATTCTAGTATTAGTGGTAGTTGCACTGGGAATAGAATCATCAATCATGGCTATTGACATGAAAAATACAGAGAATACCTTTAATTGGTACAAAGAATGTGTATAGGAATTTGAGAGAATCAGCTTACTTTCAGTAAAGTTGAAAAAGTAACAATTCATGAAGAAAAATGCATTTGAGTAGGGTCCTAAAAAATGTGTTCCTTTTCCACTAAATCTGTGAAGAAAAATGCAATTTGCAGAATAGGGTGCCAGAGGGAACAAGGATATTGCTGAAGAAATTTGGTGAAATTTGACCTGAAATGCAGTGCCAATTAAGACAAATAGCAAGCTGATAAAAGTTATAAATGAGGGCTAGGGACTTGGCTCAGTATTGAGTGCTTGTTTAGCAATTACAAGAAGTTAATTCCAGCATCATGCACAGAAATCTTAAAATTGAGTAGTCTATGATTTATAAATAAATGACTGTGGTTCTTGTTTTGCTGTATGGGGAATGTGCTGTTCAGATGGGAGAGAACCTTGCCCAGGCCAGTGAGGAGCTGTTCAAAATTTGACCTCCTCTATCCTGAACAGGGAAGTGAAGAAGCTTTGAAGGGGGAGTTTATAGTTTCCTGACACTTTGAAGCACATGGATAGATTTATTTCTACTTCCTCTAAGGGAGAACTTCTCCTAACTCATTTTTCAGGACATAAGGAGTTAGAAATTACCCTGCTTATGGAACCAGACTTATTCTCACTTTTTATTTATTTCAGAGCCCAGTTTCTGACATTTGTATTTGCTCTTTATTTGAGGGCTTGTGAAATCTTATCTCTTTGGTTTGCTTGACTTAATCGCCCATTTTAGAACATGGATCTGCTTTTTCCCCCTGATTTTGAGGCTTCCTATGGAAGTTGACTCCTGCCTCATGGAACCTCTAGTCAAACAAAGCCCTGGATTCTCTTTTTAGCTTGATCCCAGGAGAACCTCAAGCGATGGAACTGTGGGATAATCTTTAAATGGGACAGACCAACTGTATCCAAATTTGTGTTTGTCAGCGAATGCTTGAATGACCTCATCTAGAACACTCAGTGTCTGTATATCTCAGACTGTCTTATTTGAAAATTGATTATAATAATCATAGTACCAGCCTCATGAGGTTATTGTTAGGATTTAATTGAGTAAAACTATGTCTAGAAAATCATTTCTTAATAATGTTAATGTGTTAGAATTTATTATCTATTGTAAGGGGTTCCTGTGGGTACAAGAAGATCAACATTAATTTGACCTAGGGGAGCAAAGAAGACCTCTAAAGAGATAATGATCTTTGAACATAAATTTGATCAACAGATCATTTCCTAAGGGATGCAATGAAGGGAAGGCAATCCAAGAAGAGAGAAAGCTGATGAAATGGTTCAGGTATGAAAAATTTAAGAAGTGTATTATGTGTGGAGCTCTGGATAAATTGTGGAAATGGGGTGAGGATGGAGAAGTTAGGGCAAATGATGTAGCTGAAGAGGGTGGGACAAAGGGAAACTGGGAAGGATTTTCAGGTTAAACCAGTGATTTGTAGTTTAGTTCTGGAGAAGCAGGATGCTAGTGACATTATTTAGGTAGGGAAATAACCATGATGAGGTTTGTAAGGTTCCCCTGGTTACAGTGTGAAAGATCGATTGCATTGAGCTTGAATGTTGGCAGGGAGTCACATTTAAGGAGTTATTTCATTTACTCATGGAGATAAATTAATGTGAGTTCTGTACAGTGGGTCATTAATATCACCTATGCTTTCTTTCCTTTGTTGTGGTGATAATTGCAATTCTCATACATTGCTTTTGTTCCACGTAGTCATTAGTCATTAGTTGACTTGAAAACCTTTATGCAAGCAAAGGATTTTAAAGTGTTGAAATGTATTTGACATGGTACTGAAGCTTTAATTGTGGCTATGATTCAAATCACCCCAGAATTAAGTCCATCCTTTGCTTTACTTGTCCCACCATTAGTAGTATCTCCGGGTGAGTGACCTCTTGGCATTTTTCTGCATGTGTTGGTTGGATTTAGACAGATTTCATTAAACATTTCGTTTTACTTGGCTTGCTTCAGGGTAAAGTCCAAAAGAACTCTCGATATTTGTTCCTTCCCCCCCTCTTCAGCTAACCTATGATTATTTTCTCAAATGGATCCTTTCACACATAGAGTCATTTAAAGAATTTTACCATCTTTTGATTCTATCAGTCTATCAAAAACTTTGTACAAGCTCTAAACAAGTCTGGAATTTGAAGTTACATGTCCTGTCAAAACATTTTTTTTATTTATAAACTCATTTTTCTTTGCTGTGTACTTCTGAAAAAATAGCATTAGCTCTCTATGGTTTTAGAAATTCCTTTTCTTTCAGAACAGCTAGGAAAAAACTACAAATAATAAAACAAAATAATCTGTAACAGACTGTTTTTTTTTTAATAAAAGGGGGGGGGAACCTCATTTCAGAGAGGTAAGGTTGGTCAAGCATTTTAGGTAATGAGAAAGGGAATTTTTCTTAGCCAAACAGAAATGAGGGTTTTAGTGCTTTTAAGGGACTTCCAGAAAGTATTGGTGACTCCTCTTCGTTTTGATGTCTTTTCTGAGTCTCTCTGAATATGTTAGAAAGATCCAAGTAATTAAAGATCTTCAGTGTCTCAGATGATAAGGATTATCACTAAACTTTCTTTTTCCCACCTATATTGCCAACTTCTTTTAGAAAAGAAATAGTATGTGCATCTAACCTTTAGAGGGTCTTAAAGGAATAGGAGGGATTTCTTCACAAATCTGGACAAATTTAAAATACGAAATACAAAGCTCTATGGAATATTACTGGGATAAATGTATAACTAAAGAAAAGAAGTAAAAATTTCCCCACGTTTCTGTAGGTCAGTGAAATGTTAATAAATGTTGAGGGTAGCCTGTGGAAAGTTAATATGGTTAGGTGAGTTAAGGAATGTTCTACCCATCTTAAACAGAAAGCTAATGAGGATTATAGACAAAGAGGATTATAGATACCCAAAAGGAATAGATTTTCTGCTTATTTGACCACACAATGTTTTTCATGGGGTAGGTCAGAGGACCAGAACTCCTCATTTGGAGCACTAAGAAAATGTTTGGGTACATAAAACTAACATGTTTTAACATTAGAAGTTAAGAGTTTTCAGGCATAAATTCTAGTTGAAATCAAATACAGTGGGATACTACAAAGCCATTGAAATTCAGGTTATTTTTAAGACATAAAAAATGAATATTCTTGGGCTGGGAAGGTGGCTCAGTGGTAGAGCACTTGCCTTGCATGCATGAGGCCCTGGGTTCGATTCCTCAGCACTACATAAGCAAAAAGAAAAAAGACAGAAGTGGCGCTGTGGCTCAAGTGGTAGAGTGCTAGCTTTGAGCTGAAGAGCTGAGGGACCGTGCCCAGGCCTAGAGTTCAGGCCCCATGACCGGATTCCCCCCACCAAAAAAAATGAATAATCTTGGGGGACTTACTGGCTCTGAATTGCTGTGGATGGCTTTAGGATATATTGTACTCTGACTCTTCCCATCACACTTTAACTAGACCTTACTTGCTTGGCACAGAGCATGAAGACTTTATGCTGGTTGTTGAGTATTTATCAACGACTTCTAGAATCTTACCAAAAATCATATGTGTCTTCTGAAATTGAACATGACATTGTAATCATTAATATGATTTACATGATGAAGTTAATAATAGAACTAATTTTATTTCTATATATGTTGACATACTCTGCTAATTCATAGATTAATTCCAAAGAAGGTGTACATAGTTTTGTTAGATTAACAATATGTGACTAAATTTAGAATTTCAAAGGCTAATAGAGTCTTAATATTAAGATCCATAGCAGTTGAAAGCTACTTATTATTGTATTTTTAAAAATAGTATTTTTAGACATATATAATGGACTTTTAGAAAAGGCAAAAACCACAGAAAACCAATGTTTTCTAAAACACACACACACACACACACACACACACACACACACACACGAATGTTTTACCTATTTATGCAAATCTAACTCCGTAAGTTTAAATAGTGACTTACTTATATTTTTAATGCTGGATTACGGAATTTGAATTTCAAGAAATTTGAACAGGATGAAATGACTAAATTTTGTAGAGGTAAATGTTATATTCTCTATTTAGAACTGTTAACTATCTCACTCACTGTGGAGCAGAATAATTTTACTTAGCACCAAGTATCAAAAATATCCTGGGCTTACCCATACAGTAAATGTGCACTCAAGTTACAAAAATGAGTCTAATAGGTGAAAGGGATGGCATCAGGTTCAACCCAACAATAGCTTTTAGTGAAGAAGTATAAGGTTGTCTCAGAATATTCAGAGGAATGAAATCAAGATAGGAAGAAATTTCCTATTGTGCTATAGGAAACGAAGCTAAAATTTTATGTTTTCTGAAACTCTAGGAAAACAAAGTTATAAAACACGATATATGCTTCAAATGGCAAGATTCAATCAGTAGATAGAAGCTCTCAGGGAATGGATTATATAGCTCTTTCAAAATAGTCTGACACTAGAACATTGAGGAAGTAATTAGGTTGGCAAAAGATTAGAGATTTCCCTGATATTATTGCTTCCATAGTGTGTAGTTCAATTTTAGGAAAATGTATTGAACATCTATAACATCTCTTCTAAATTTATGATTATAGGCTCGTAAACGTAGAATTAGGTGCATTAACTAATAGTTTTAATTAGGTGACAATCAAAGGACAAGGGAAAATTTTGGAAGGAACTTGGAAATAGTACTGAGGAGAAATGAAACAAAATATTATTAAAATGAGTTTTAAGAGTTTTCTTGAGCATAGTCTGACCTTGCTGTGGAATTTTCTTGAGAGCTATTTGCCTACTTTATGGATATCCACCAATGTGCAGCCATGGGTAAGGTTTTGAGGATAGATGTGTTTGAAATGGGATACATGAAGAAAAGTCTAACTACAGGACTATTAACACCATCTCTTATTTGTATACGCATCCTATGTGCCTTCTATATGTAACACCTAGGATATTATAGTAGTGAAATAATTCAGTGAGACTGTAAGAATTTCTTGTATGCCAGAAAAGTTCTACACTGAAATTGGCTTTGTCTTCTAGAGTAGTGTAGACAATAGTTTTCACTCATAATTTCTTTTGGGGGGGAGGAGAGGGTCCGGTCATGGGACCTGAACTCTGGGCCTGGACGCTGTCCCTCAACTCTTCAGCTCAAGGCTACTGCTCTACCACTTGAGCCACAGTGCCACTTCCGGCTTTTTTCTTTTTGCTTATGTGGTGCTGAGGAATCGAACACAGGGCCTCATGAATGCAAGGCAAGTGCTCTACCACTGAGCCACCTTCCCAGCCCCTTCACTCATAATTTCTTTGAGGTTGATTTTAATTCGTTTCATTAATCCGTCATTCTAAAAGGAAGGATTTTCTTTCTTCAATTGAGATATGTCACAGTGCTCTAATTTACTTGGTTTTTTATTAACTTGTGAAGAAAGAGGGCAAACAAATGTTTCAATATTAGTTTCAATAGTTAAACATTATTAAACTGGTTGCATTAATTTACATTCATTAATAGCAAATGCTTTTATTGCAAGCCATGCATTTTCTAATTAGGAATCTGAGGTTAATATGTTACTTAGGACTTAGGTAGGGATTTTAAATTTTATTAACTGCTTAATTCATCCTATTCTCTGGCTACAGTTGCCTTTCAAAGGTTTAGAACCAGAAGCTGTGACTGTTTTCTATGGAGGGACACTAGTCACTCACCTACTTAGAACGTCGAATAGAACTGTTTTCTATTGTGGTTGGAACAGTGTTGGCCTTTGATGCTGACATTACTGTGACCTTTGGAAATCATGTTAAGTGAGGTAAGGCAAGAACAAAAAAGCAAATGCTGCATAATCTCACTCGTGGTAGGACTTAAATGTTCAGAAATTGAGAATAGAACAGTGATTTTATAAGAAATAGAAGTTAGGAATGGGAATGGAGAGATGGAAAAATATTGCTCCGTATGTAGAGAGTTATAATTCAGTAGAAGTAACTTGTAGTGTTCATGGTAGACTGACTACGGAAATATATACATGTTTCCAAAAGAGCAATGAGAGGAGTTTGATTGCTTTAACAGAAAGAAAGTATAACTATTTGAGGATATAGGGTTACTCTCATTGTTGGCATACAGAAAAGCCACGGAATTTTGAGGGTTAATTTATATACCTTTCCATTTTGCCAAAGTTTCAGATCAGCTCGAATAACTTGAGGGTGGAGTCTAGGGGATTATTTAAATACAAGATCATGTCATCTACTAAGAGGAAGAGTTTTTCTATTTAGATCCCCTTAAAGTTTGCATCTTGTTTTATTGTTCTAGCTAGGTATTCTAATATTATACTGAAGAGGAATGGAGAGAGTGGACAATCTGTCTCCTTCCTGAAATTTGAGGAAATGGCTTTACTTTTGCCATTAAGTATAATACTAGTTATAGTATAAGTTATAATGTAAGTTTGTCATACACAGCTTTTCTTATATTGAGGAATGTTCATTCCATGGATTCCTAGTTTCTGCAGAGCTTTCTTAATAAAGTGGTGTTGGATCTTGTCAAATCTTTTTTCTGCATCTATTGAGATTACTATGTAATTCTTATCCTTGCTCCTGTTGATGTGATGTATTACATTTATTGTTTTGTGTATATTGAACCAACTTTGCATCCATGGAATGAATCCTGTTTGATCATAGTGTATGATTTTTTTGATGAATTGTTGAAGTTGATTGGCCAGGATTTTGTAGTTTTGCATTAATGGTCATCTGAGAAATGGGTCTTGAGTTCTGTTTCTTTGATGATTCCCTGTCTGTTTTGAGGATGAGGGTTGTGCAGGCTTCCTAGAATGAGATTAGTAGTGAACTTTCATTTGCATTGAAGAGTTGGAGTAGTATCAATTGAGTTCTGCTTCAAAGGCCTTGTAGAATTCAGCTGTGAATGCATCTAGTCCTGGACTTTTCTCTTACTCTCCAGTTTTGAATTTATTTATTTTTAACATCCTGCAGCATGGAGAGCTGCTGCTGCCATGCCGCAGAGGGTGGGGCCACCTCTGGCTCTGTTTACTCTGTGAAGAAAGTTGCCCTGCCTTGGATGGTCCTTCCCCCATCTGGAAAGGTCAACTTTCCCCAGTATGGAGCTGAGTGCCAGTGGTTGGGTTGCTTTGCACTGTTGAATGGCTCAGCAGTGTCTAATTCTAAGGCCTGAGGTATCTACTGGCTGCCCTGGCTCCGTCTTTGCCAATATGAAAGATGACATTCTTCTGGGATGATAGGGGAAGAGCTACCTTCCAAACTCTGTTTTGTGAGAAGGAATGGGAATGCCTTTTTGGGTACTTACCTTCCCTTGGTTTTTCAGGCTATCTGTGATCTGCGTCCATCTGTGGTCAGCAGGATGAAGATTTTTGCTCCTGGTAAATTCAGACTGGTAGTGAATAGAAGCTGCTTGCACTCTGTTTCTGTCACCTTTTCCTCAGGCTCGGTCTACTGTTATGTTGGCAGCCACAGCCACTGCCACCTCGGTCACTGGTGTATGCTCAAATCTGCCTCCTTAAACAGGCTGCCTGAAATTTTCCTCTCTGGCCAAACTCTCTGTACTATGATGGCTCACTTGGGTGACTCTGAGCCTTGGATTTTTCACTGGAACACTAAAACTGGTTTCTTCATGATATCTCAGTTAGCTCCTAGGTGCGCCTCTGCAATCTTTGAAGTCCAAATTTTTTTTTAATTTTTTTATTGTGAAAATACTGTACAGAGGGGTTACAATTACATGGGTAAGATAGTGAGTACATTTCTTATCAATCATTGTAGCCTCCTCCTTTGTTTACCTTTCCCATCCATACCCATCCTCTCTCTCCCCCCAATTCTCCCCCCCCCCAAGTTGTAAAGTTCGTTTTCTACATGACGACTTGTACTTCTCATTGTTGCAACAGGTCCACCTGTATCCTTATTTAAACAACTTGTTTTTCCCCTTCCCCTCCACAAACTATACGGACATCAAATACAGTGAAAGCAGGGTTTATACTGTGGGGGAGGGACATACAAAGCAACAAAGAAATAATCTTATATATGCATTAGAAACAAATGGATGAAAGAAAAAAACATTAAAATACATATCTAAGGGTTCATTTTCCTCACATCATATTATCTGACCTTTTCTGCTTCACTCATACATATACTAGATATTACAAATAAGGGAAACCATGGGACCTATGTTTTTTTGGGCTTGGCTTACTTCACTTAATATAAGTTTTTTCCAAGTCTTTCCATTTCCTAACAAATGGGGCAATGCCATTCTTTCCGATGGAGGCATAGAATTCCATTGTGTATATATACCACATTTTCTTGATCCATTCCTCTGCTGAGGGGCATCTGGGTTGGTTCCATATCTTAGCTATGGTAAATAATGTTGCAATAAACATAGTTGTGCTGGTAGCTTTAGTGTGGTCTTGTTTGTGAGCATTTGGGTAAATGCCCAAATGTGGGATTGCTGGGTCATAGGGGAGCTCTATGTGAAGTCTTTTGAGGAACCTCCATACTGCTTTTCAAAGTGGTTGAACAAGCTTACACTCCCACCAACAATGCAGTATGGTTCGCTTCTGTCCACATCCCCTCTAGCATCTGTTGTTGTTAGAGTTCTTGATTTTTGCCATTTTAACTGGAGTGAGGAGAAAACCAGCAAGACCACAAAAAAGGCCAAGACACTGCACCCAAACTGAGAATCCAAGAACCATAGGAAGAACCCAGTTTTTGCAGCCCCCAAGAAGGTGGATAACATGGCAGGAACTCCCAAATACCTCTCAGTCCTATCTATCAACATTAACGGACTTAACGATCCAATTAAGTGACATAGACTGTCTAGTTGGATTAAAAAACAAGATCCTTCTATCTGCTGCCTTCAGGAGTCACATCTTGCCCATAAAAACAAACACATTTTCAATGTTAAAGGCTGGAGAAAAATCTACCAAGCAAACGGCCCCCATAAACAGGCGGGAGTTGCAATCCTAATATCAGATAAAATAGACTTAAAATTAAAATTTGTGAGAAGAGATAAAGAAGGTTGCCACATACTAATTAAGGGATCTCTCCTTCAGGAGGATATTACAATTTTAAATATCTATATGCCAAACAACGGAGCACCCAAATTTATCCAAGAAACACTACTTTCCCTCAAATCCCACATAGATCCAAAGACATTAATTGTTGGGGATTTTAACACACCACTCTCCTCACTAGATAGATCAACTTGGCAAACACTCAACAGAGAAACCACAGATCTAAACAACTGCATAGATCAACTAGATTTAACAGACATCTAACAAATATTTCACCCAACCGCATCAGAATACACGTTTTTCTCAGCAGCACATGGAACGTTTTCTAAAATAGACCACATTTTAGGCTACAAAGCAAACTTGTCTAAATTCAGAAACATTGAAGTTATTCCTTGCATTCTCTCAGACCACAAGGGAATAAAATTAGAACTCAACACCAAAAGCCACCAAAGAAAGTCCGGTAACACATGGATGTTGAACAACACACTGCTGAATCATGAGTGGGTCATGGAAGAGATTAGAAAGGAAATTCACAGGTTAATGCTATTCAACAAAAATGAGCACACAAATTACCAGCTCTTCTGGGACACAGGAAAGGCAGTACTCAGAGGCAAGTTTATAGCTCTGAGTTCCTACATCAACAAATTGGAGAGATCTGAAACCAACAATTTAATGAGACATCTGAACCTCCTTGAAAAAGAGCAGCAAGATAATCCCCAATCCAGTAGACAGAAAGAAATAATTAAAATTAAATTAGAATTAAATGAATTAGAATCCAAAAAAACTATAGAAAGAATCAACAAAACAAAGAGTTGGTTCTTCAAAAAAATTAACAAAATTGAAGTCTAAACATTTTTTTTGATTAAAAAGCAACTTCAGGAGAAGATATAGATGTATGAATATATGTATATGTATATATGTGTGTATACATGTATATATGTGTATATACACACATGTTTATGTATGTATGCACATATACACACGTTTATGCATGCATGTATATATGTATATAACATATATCCATGTATGTATAACATATATACATGTATATAACACATGCAACATATATGTAGATATACATACATAATATATAACATGTATATACATGCATATGTTGTATATGTATACATGTATATGTATATGTATGTATATATATGGAAGTGGTGCTGTAGCTCAAGTGGTAGAGTGCTATCCTTGAGCTGAAGAGCTGAGGGACAATGCCCAGGCCCAGAGTTCAAGCCCCACGACCGACCAAAAAAAAAAGAAAGAAAGTAAAAATGACTTGTACATTTACAGGACACTCACAGTCTGCAGTTTATGTTTATATATATCGAAATCCCCTTCTGAGAATATAGTGAAAGAACCAAGATATGGGAATTTAGTTTTCTTCTTTCTTCTGTTAGATAATATAGTAGCTTTCAAGTCTCTTACAGTTCAGAATACTCTGAATAAGTGAGAGAACATCTAAAGATAAAAATTACTAGAATGAAAGCAACTGGTTTTTCAATGTGTGTGTGTGTAAGTGTGTGTACTTGTGCACATAGTGGTGTGTATCATGCATTAAGCATGTTAGAAAGTACAGACATAGCTGGTGCTTGGACAGCAAGCCTTCTGACCTCTGAAATAACAGTGTTGCTGTGTTCGTTCACCTGACAAACTTCCTTCTGTTTGGTTTAAGAATAAGCACCTTGCTAGATTCGTTTAGGTCTTTCCATGTCACCTAGCTGTTTAATTTGTATCACTGGCTAAATGTCACGCTGAGCTGCTGAAACCTGCCTGTGTTGCATTACATTCTGTACCCTTTCATTCCATATACCTAGTTTATAAGTGGTTAGTAAATTTCAGGTACTACTGATTCATTCTGTGCAGCCAGAGGTGAAAAGTTTAAACTCTGGAATCTTTGTGAAATAGATGGTCATTCAAAAGGCAGTTTTAAATCTTTTATGCAAAGCTAAAAGATTAAGCCATTACTAGAATAGCATAAAATTGATAAAGGACCTCCCCAAACTGTAGTAAATAGCTTTTTCACTGTTTTATGATATAGGCGACTCTGAGTTCCTGTGTGTAGCCTGTGCTGACTGGTAGATAGGTAAACATTTATTACTGGGTTTTTTTTCAGTTCCAATTAGGATGAAGAGACATTGATCTGTTAAGTTTATCTTAACCTGTCAAGTCTCCAGCTGACAAAGATATATCTGGATGGAAACTCTTTCCTCTGTTTATGTGAAGTTCTCACTTTGCATATTCTATAAACCAATACAGTCAACCCTATGTCACTTAGTTCCTGTTTCTTCTCTTTTTATTTTTATTTTTATTTTATTTTATTTGAGAACATACTGTACAGAGGGGCTACAATTACATGGGCAGGATAATGCATACATTTCTTACCAAGCATTGCAGCCTCCTCCTTTGTTTACCCTTCACCTCCCTTCCCCGCCTCCCCCCTCCCCCCACCCAATTATACCCCCCTCCCCCCACCCAATTATACCCCCCTCCCCCCCACACCGACATTGTAAAGCTGGTTTTGACATGACATTTTGTACTTCTCATTGTTGCAACAGGTCCACCTGAATCCTTAAACGACTTGTTTGTCCCCATCTCCTCCACATGTTATACTGACATCAAATATAGTGAAAGCGGGGGTTACACTGTGGGGGAGGGACATACAAAGCAACAAAGAAATAATCTTATAAATGCGTTAGAAACACATGCATGAAAGAAACGAAAACATTAAAATACATATTTAAGGGTTCATTTTCCTAACATCACATTATCTGACCTTTTCCGCTTGACTCATACCTATACTAGATATTGCAAATAAGGGAAACCATGGGACCTATGCTTCTTTGGGCCTGGCTTACTTCACTTAATATAATTTTTTCCAAACCTTTCAATTTCCTAACAAATGGGGAAATGTCATTCTTTCTGATGGAGGCATAGAATTCCATTGTGTATATATACCACATTTTCTTGATCCATTCATCTACTGAGGGGCATCTGGGTTGGTTCCATAACTTAGCTATGGTAAATAATGCTGCAATAAACATAGTTGTGCTGGTAGCTTTAGTGTGGTCTTGTTTGTAAACATTTGGGTAAATGCCCAAAAGTGGGATTGCTGGATCATAGGGGAGATCTATGTGAAGTCTTTTGAGGAACCTCCATACTGCTTTCCAAAGTGGTTGAACAAGTTTACATTCCCACCAACAATGAAGTAAGGTTCCTTTCTGTCCACATCCCCTCCAGCATCTGTTGTTGTTAGAGTTCTTGATTTTTGCTGTTCTAACTGGAGTGAGGTGATATCTCAATGTTGTTTTGATTTGCATTTCTTTTATGGCTAGGGATGTTGAACATTTCTTCATGTGTCTATTGGCCATCCTTGTTTCTTCTTCAGAGAAGCTTCTCTTTAAGTCTTTCGCCCACTTATTTATTGGGCAGTTGTTTCTTTGAGGATTTGTTGTTGGGTGGTTTAATTTTTTGAGTTCCAAGTATATTTTAGATATGAGACCCTTGTCCGTTGTATGGCTAGTAAAGATCTTCTCCCAATCGGTAGGCTTTCTATTGATCTTGCTAGCTATGTCATTTGCCCTGCAGAAGCTCTGCAACCTTATGCAATCCCATTTGTCCAACCTTTCTTTGATTTGTTGTGCTTCTGGGTCTCTATTCAGAAAATTTCGGCCTGAGCCAAGGAGACCTAGGGTTTCTCCTATTCCATCCTGTAATGTTTTCAGAGTGTCTGCTTTGAGTTCAAGGTCTTTGATCCATTTGGAGTTGATTCTGGTGCAGGGTGATATATAAGGATCTAGCTTTAGTTTTCTACATGTAGTTAACCAATTTTGCCAGCACCATTTACTGAAGAGGCTGTCTTTCTTCCATTCTATTGTTTTAGCTTCCTTATCGAAGATTAGATGGCTATAGGTCTGTAGGTTCATTTCTGGGTTTTCAATTCTATTCCATTGGTCCTGAGGTCTGTTCTTATGCCAATACCAAGCTGTTTTGATTACTATGGCTTTATAGTAGAGTTTGAAATTTGGTATTGATATTCCTCCAGCAGTGTTCTTTCCGTTGAGGAGCGTTTTTGCTATTCGGGGTCTTTTATTGTTCCATATGAATTTTTGGATTGCCTCCTCTATTTCCTTGAAGAATGAGGGTGTAATTTTGATAGGTATCGCATTGAATTTGTAGATAGCCTTGGGAAGTATTGCCATTTTCACGATGTTAATCTTGCCAATCCAGGAGCATGGGAGGTTTTGCCATTTTTTAAGTTCTGTGTTGATTTCCTTTTTCAAGATTTTAAAGTTTTCATCATAGAGGTCCTTCACTTCTTTGGTTAAGTTAATTCCTAGGTATTTTATTTTTTGTGGGGCTATTACAAATGGAGTTGCTTTCCTAATTTCAGCCACACTTTTCTCATTGTTGGCATATAGAAAAGCCATTGATTTTGGGGGGTTAATTTTATAACCTGCTACTTTGCCAAAGTTTTGAATCAGCTTGAGTAATTTGGGAGTGGAGTCTATGGGATTCTTTAAATACAAGATCATGTCATATGCAAAGAGGGAGAGTTTTATTTCTTCTTTCCCTATTTGGATCCCCTTTATGTCTGCATCTTGTCTTATTGCTGTAGCTAGGCATTCTAATACTAGATTGAAGAGAAGTGGAGAGAGTGGGCATCCTTGTCTTGTTCCTGAGTTAAGAGGAAATGGCTTTAGTTTTTCACCATTGAGTATAATGCTGGCTGTAGGTTTGTCATATACAGCCTTTATTGTATTGAGGAATGTTCCATGGATTCCTAATTTTTCCAGAACCTTCATCATAAAGGGGTGTTGGATCTTGTCAAATGCTTTTTCTGCATCTATTGAGATAACCATGTGGTTCTTATTCTTGCTCCTGTTGATGTGATGAATAATATTAATTGATTTGCATATATTGAACCAGCTTTGCATCCCTGAAATGAATCCTGTTTGATCATGGTGTATGATTTTTTGGATGAATTGTTGAAGTCGATTGGCCAAAATTTTGTTGAGAAGTTTTGCATCAATGTTCATCAAAGAAATGGATCTATAGTTCTCTTTCTTTGATGAGTCCCTGCCTGGTTTTGGGATGAGGGTTATGATGGCTTCATAGAATGTGTTCGGTAGTGAGCTTTCTCTTTCAATTTCATTGAAGAGTTGGAGGAGTATTGGTGTGAGCTCTGCTTTGAAGGCCTTGTAAAATTCCGCTGTAAAACCATCTGGTCCTGGACTTTTCTTAGCTGGGAGGTCTCTTATTGCTGTTTCTATTTCAATGCTTGATATGGGCCTGTTAAGCTGGTTTAACTCATCTTGGTTTAGTTTTGGCATGTCAATATTTGCTAGGAAAAGGTCCATTTCTGTCAAGTTCTCAAACTTATTAGCATAAAGTTTTGAGAAGTATTCCCTTATAATGTTCTGAATCTTGGTTGTTTCCGTGGTGATGTTTCCATTCTCATCTCTGAGTTTATTAATTTGGGTGTGTTCTCTCCTTTTTCTGATAAGGTTTGCTAAGGGTCTATCAATTTTGTTAAGTTTTTCGAAGAACCAACTCTTTGTTTTGTTGATTCTTTCTATAGTTTTTTTGGATTCTAATTCATTTAATTCTGATTTAATTTTGATTATTTCTTTCCGTCTACTGGATTGGGGTTTATCTTGCTGCTCTTTTTCAAGGAGGTTTAGATGTGTCATTAAATTGTTAGTTTCCGATCTCTCCAATTTGTTGATGTAGGAGCTCAGAGCTATAAACTTGCCTCTGAGTACTGCCTTTGCTGTGTCCCAGAGGAGCTGGTAATTTGTGTGTTCATTTTTGTTGAATAGCATGAACATTTGAATTTCCTTTCTAATCTCTTCCATGACCCACTCATGATTCAGCTGTGTGTTGATCAGCCTCCATGTGATACCGGACTTTCTTTGGTGGCTTTTGGTGTTGAGTTCTAATTTTATTCCCTTGTGGTCAGAGAGAATGCAAGGTATAACTTCAATGTTTCTGAATTTAGACAAGTTTGCTTTGTGGCCTAAAATGTGATCTATTTTAGAAAACGTTCCATGTGCTGCTGAGAAGAACGTGTATTCTGATGCTGCTGGGTGAAATGTTCGGTAAATGTCTGTTAAGTCTAGTTGATCTATGCAGCTGTTTAGATCTGCGGTTTCTCTGTTGAGTTTTTGCCGAGTTGATCTATCTAGTGGGGAGAGTGGTGTGTTAAAATCCCCAACAATTAATGTCTTTGGATCTATATTGGATTTGAGGGAAAGTAGTGTTTCTTTGATAAATTTGGGTGCTCCATTGTTTGGCGAATAGATATTTAGAATTGTAATATCCTCCTGAAGGAGAGATCCTTTAATTAGTATGTAGCGACCTTCTTTATCTCTTCTCACGAATTTTAATTTGAAGTCTATTTTATCTGATATTAGGATTGCAACTCCCGCCTGTTTATGAGGGCCGTTTGCTTGGTAGATTTTGTTCCAGCCTTTAACCTTGAAAATGTGTTTGTTTTTACGGGCAAGATGTGACTCCTGCAGGCAGCAGATAGAAGGGTCTTGTTTTTTAATCCAACTAGACAGTCTATGTCGCTTAATTGGAGAGTTCAGTCCGTTAACGTGAAGAGATAGGACTGAGAGGTATTTGGGAGTTCCTGCCATGTTATCCACCTTCTTGGGGGCTGTGAAATCTGGGTTCTTCCTAAGGTTCTTGGATTCTCAGTTTGGGTGCAGTTTCTTGGCCTTTGTTGCGTTCTTGTTGGTTTTCTATGTGTAGGACATCTTTAAGAATCTTTTGCAGGGCTGGTTTGGTGGAGATGTATTGTTTCAATTTTTCTTTGCTATGGAAGGTTTTTATTTGGCCTTCAGTTATGAAGGAGAGTTTAGCTGGGTACAGTATTCTTGGTTGATAGTTGTTTGTTTTTAGGGCATGGCATACGTCATTCCAGGCTCTTCTTGCTTTGATTGTCTCTGCTGAGAAATCTGAGGTAATTCTAATTCGTTTCCCTTTATAGGTGATTAACCTTTTCTCCTTGACAGCTTTAAGGATCTTTTCCTTGGTCTGGGTTGATCCTGTGTGGATTATAATGTGACGGTGGGATGTCCTATTCTGGTCTGGTCTATTTGGGGTTCTAAAAGCTTCTTGTATCTGAATAGGCCTCTCTTTTTGTATGTTTGGGAAGTTCTCTGCTAGGATCCTGTTAAACAAATTTCCTAGACCATTAACTTCTGTTTCTAGGTGCTCCTCTACACCCATTATCCTTAGATTGGGCCTCCTGATGGTGTCTTCCAGGTGTTGGATAGACCTATCATATTTCTTGGACTTGTCTTGGATGGTTGTATGTTCTTTCTCTATAATATCTAGGCTGTCTTCAATCCCTGAGATTCGATCTTGTGCATGGTCTAACCTGTTGTCAAGACTCTCTACTTTGTTTTTTATCTCTTTTCCTTCTAATTGGTCAGCTTTGATGGCTTCAAGTTCTTTGTTGAAGCTCTGTTTTAGGTCTTGTATGAATTTCTTTACTTCCTTAATTTGGTGTTCAGTGTTTGTTCTCAAATCACTTAGTTGATTGGTTATGGTTTCTTTGGACTCCCATTCCTTCTGTTGGGTTCCATTCAGCATTCCCTTTGTGGTCTCCCTGACTTCCTTCAGCTCTTTGTTAATGGATTCCATGAATGTCTTTAGTGATCTTTGTGTATTCTCTACCTGGTCTCTTAATTCGTGAATTACTCTTTGATTAGTTTCCTCCCTTCTGTGGGATTCCTGCAGTTCTCTTTGAGTGTTCTCTGCCTGCTCACGCCATTCCTCCCTTTCTCTTTGAGTATTCTCAAGTTGTTCACGCAAATCCTGTATCAGTTTTTGAGAAGCTTCCTCACGCTTATGATATTCCTGTATAATCTTCTGGGATGCCTCCTCTCTCTCCCTATCACGCTCATACAGAGTCCTTTGTACATTGTCAAACTTCTCATTTATCATGTTTGCTCTTAGTGTTTGTAGAGCTATTTGGGAACTCTCCTCTGGATTATTCTTTATCTGTTCTAATCCCTGATTATCAAGGTTGGGAATTGAGATACCCGAATTTGCCATTTTTCTTGTGTTTTTCCGGCTTACTCGGCCCATTTGAGATAAAGATTGCACCAGTTTTGTGCTAGAACACTATCTTAAGGCAACCATCAACCAAAGTTTGCATTTGTACAGTCAATAGTCTACAGATACAATCTAGTTCAACAGATACATCTATTCAACATCAAACGACTATATGTTAAAGGACTTCGAACCGCAGAAAAGAATTTGGAAAACCAGAAATTATTAGGATTAGGGAGAGATGTGGGTAAAAAATAGGAATAGATTGGTGTGGGGAGGCACAGGGAGAGTTAACTATGTCCTAATCACAGTGCAGGAAATGAGTTGGGTAGGATGCAAGTAGAGAGAGAGAGAAAAAGAAGAGACGGAAAGGGGAATAAAGAGAGACTAGAAAAAGAATAGAAATGTAAAAATTAATGTTATTATAGAGGTTAAAAGACCGTCTATTTAGAGAGGAATGTGAATATGTTCAGAGAAGGGGAGGGACATAGAGGAGTTGTGAAAAGCTTTAAGGATGGGAACGGGAGAAGAATATATCAGAAGTTCAGTAGAGCTAGATAAAAAACAAAAAGATAATTAAGAAAGAAAGAAAAAGAGAAAGAAGACAAGAAAAGAAAGGAAAACTCTTATTCACGTATTCCTAAAATAAAAATTATAAGATGAGAAAAAAAAAAAGGTTACTGGAAAACAATTATTTTTTCAGAAGAGGCAAAGATTAAAGATTAATAAAAGTTTTAGAAGGGAAAAAAATTTATATATATATATATATATATATATATATGGTAACAAAAAACAAAAAACAAGCAAAAAAAAAAAGAAAAGAAGAAGAAGAAGAAAAAAAGAAAAAAGAAAGAAAAAGAAAAAAAAAAGAAAAAGAAAAAGAAAAAAAAGTCTTTTGATTTTTTTTTTTTGGGGGGGAGGAGTGGGAAGAATCCTGTATCTCCCTTTTGTCTGCAACCAGTCTCTTGTTGGAGTCTCTGGTCAGCTTGAGGTCCTGTGGCTTGATTGGTTTCTTAAGTCGGTTGGTTGGAAGAGGCAGAAAAATGCTCTGCTTTACCCAAGATTTTGAGATCCCCCTCCCAGGTTAGTTTTCTGGGAGGGTGGTCTGCTTTGAGAGTCACAAAAGAGGGGGATGTGGTGATGAGGCTAGGTTCTGGGTAGAGTTGAGGCCTTTCAATATACAGTAGCTTTTCCCTGGGGCTATTTTGTGATAAAGCTCACAGCGCCCAGCCTGGAGCCATTCTCAGGGTTTCTGTTTTTCAATTGATTGTCGAGGCTGCTAGAGGGAGGGGCAGCCTCTGGCTCTGGTTACCCAGTGAAGCAAGGCACTCCGATGGCTGGAGCCTGAGCTGGGTGACTTTTCCCTGGATGGAGCTGAGTCTGGCAGGTCACTTCGCCGTTAAGTTCTTGTGACCTGCTAAATGACTCATTTTATTCCAAGGCCTGAGGTGGAGCTAGCAGCTCCTCCGAACTTTGTCGGTATCCAAGATGCAGATCACCGGTGCTGGGGGGGGAGGGGTGGCCTTCCCTCCTCTGCTCCCTGAGGAGTGAGGATGTCGGGCTTGTACTCACGCCGAGTCTTGGATCCTGGGTCGTCTCTGGTCTGCAAACAGCAGGATGAAGATGTTCGCTCCTTGTCGGTTCTTGTTGGTGTTGAGTAGAATCTGCTCGTCCGCTGCGTCTGGCTCCTTCGTCCCCGACTCTCTGTGTCTCAGGTATGTCTCCGCGGCGGTGGTCGCCGCCGCCGCGGCGCCGCCGCCGGAGCGGCAGCTGCTGCGTTTCCTTGGTGCCGCGGCCCCGCCGCCGGAGCGGCAGCTGCTGCGTTTCCTTGGTTTCCCCTCTCTTGTCTAACTCTCTGTCCTGTGATGACACACTTGGTGTGATTCTCTGGCTTAGGACTGTTCACTGGAACTCTAAAACTCCTTTCTATGCGAGAGCTTGTTCAGATTCCAGCTTCTCCTCCGCCATCTTCCCTTAACATCTCTCTTTAAATCTTTAGCCCACTTATTTATTGGACAGTTGTTTCTTTGAAGATTTTTTGTTGGGGGACAATCCCCCTTTTTAAAATCTTTTACTTGAAAAAATCTGTGAAATGTTGGTAGAATTTGCAACATTCTAATATAGGCTGATAATAGTTTTGATTATAAACAAAATGGGGTGATTATAATTTTGTACTATATTGTAATATGCTGTATATAATATGGTTATGTCAGTGTGTTTTACAAAGCCAAAATTAAGGTATTAACAGAAGTAGTGAAGTAGTATAATGAACCACATCTCTCAGCTAACATGAAGACTTAACTATCTTTTAGGACTTAACTCTTGGTTAACCTTCCTCTCTACCCTATCACTTCCCTTCACCTGGCTTCTGCCATGTAACAAATTACCCAAATCCTAGCAGTTTAAAACAACTATTTGCTCATAATTTTATGAATCAGAAATTCAAGACAGGTATTATTTAATACTTTAGTGAGTTTCTAGACAATGGCTATCAGATATTTTCTGGGCTACATCATCTGAAAGCTTTGTCAGCATAGATGTACATAATGGAGCGTTTGAGGTTCTGGATCACTAATGCTGGCTGATACACACTGTGATGACTGAAAGCCCTATGTGTAATCATCTAAAGACTTATTTACTCACTGTGTAGTATCTGTGCTGAACTAGACAGAGATCATTCTTTTATCTAAACTATTACCATAGGGGCCCTCCAGCTGAGGTGGGGAACAACTAATGCCTTTTGTTTGCTGTTCATTTTAGTACAAGGTCTCAATTATTTCTAGTTTCTCAGCTTTTTGTGCACCTGGGACTATAGGAACACCCCTACCATGTTAGGCTCAATCCAGTTTTTTGGTGTGTGTGTGTGTGTGTGTGTTTATGTGTTTGTGTGTGTGTGTGTGTGTGTGGGGGGGGGGGGGTATGTTGGTCTTAGAGATTAATCTCAGACCTTGGGCACTGTCCCTCAACTATTTTGGTCAGGACTAGTGCTCTACCACTTGAATCACAGCTCTACATCCAGCCATTTGGTGGTTAATTGGAGATCAGGTTCTTACAGACTGGGCTGGTTTAGAATGTTGATCCTTAGATTTCAGTCTCCTAAGTAGCTAAGATTACAAGTTTGAGCTACTGGTGCCTGGTTCCCTTTGGCATGTTTGTGTGGGGCATTAGTGGAAGGGGGTGTAGAGTGGGGTGAGGCAGGGGAGTAGGAGGGCAAGGATGGTAAGGGGAAACAAAGGAGGAGGCAACAATGCTTGATAAGAAACATACTCATTACCTTTACCTTGCTCATGTAATTGTAACCCCTCTGTACAGTATTTTCACAAAAAAAAACTTATTAATAGCCGGGTGCTGGTGGCTCAGACCTGTAATCCTAGCTACTCAGGAGGCTGAGATCTGAGGATCGCGGTTCAAAGCCAGCCCGGGCAAGAGGGACCGTGAGACTCCTATCTCCAATAAACCACCAGAAAACCAGAAGTGGCTCTGTAGCTCAAGTGGTAGAGTGCTCGCCTTGAGCTGAAGAGCTGAGGGACAGCGCCCAGGCCCAGAGTTCAAGCCCCACGACTGACAAAAAAAAATTAATAAAAGAATTCTTTTTAATCATTCTATAATATGATCTTATGTTCATTGTAGCCAATCCCCATTTGCACATAGGCAAATAGACAGCTGTCTATTGGTTCCTCCATAGTACAGCATTTATACAGGGTTGTACTTCATGGCTGTAAGCACATTCCACTGATGAGAAACCAGTCTTCACCTTATTTCTTTTTTTTTTAATTTAATTTAATTTTATTTGTGAACATACTATACAGAGGGGTTACAATTACATGGGCAGGATAATGCGCACATTTCTTACCAAGCATTGCAGCCTCCTCCTTTGTTTACCCTTCACATCCCTTCCCAGCCTCCCCCTCCCCCCATTCCCAATTCTTCCCCTCCCCTCCCCCCACCCCTGCACCGACATTGTAAAGCTCATTTTCGACATGACAATTTGTACTTCTCATTGTTGCAACAGGTCCACCTGTATCCTTAAACGACTTGTTTTTCCCCATCTCCTTCACAAGTTATACTGACATCAAATATAGTGAAAGCAGGGGTTATACTGTGGGGGAGGGACATACAAAGCAACAAGGAAATAATATTATAAATGCGTTAGAAACACATGCATGAAAGAAAAAAAACATTAAAATACATATCTAAGGGTTCATTTTCCTAACATCACTTTATCTGATCTTTTCTGCTTGACTCATATATATATTATATATTGCAAATAAGGGAAACCATGGGACTTCACATTATTTCTTAACACACTTTTCCTCTGACCTATTTTGTCCTCTCTCCTTAAAGGAAACTGGCAGTCCTTTTTCTGGCAAAAGTCGTGCCCTTGCTCCTGACTCATGGCTTCTCTATCGACTGGGGAATAGGCAAAACTGAGTTCACCTTAGAGAAGCCTGGATAGTGAAGCACAACAAGGAAAGGATTTCTTACTTATGTTTTGTGTTGGATTTTGTGTAGCTGTCCTCCAGCTATGCAAGTATCATGAGAAAAGGTATTTCTTTTTTTGTTACTGAAGTTTTATTATGTTTTGAATATAATTGCTGTAAAAGATGCAGGAGGCATGGTCCTTCCTCCTTCAAATACTGCCTGCTCAGCCTCCACACATTCCCTGGCTGTAGAGTTGTTCAGTGTTGAGGATAACTGAAAAAGATATTTCTGATCTGAAGGTATTACATTGGACTACTGACGTTTCTTTTTTATTTGTTGTTGGTTGTGGGGCCTGAACTCTGGGCCTGGGTGTTGTCCTTCAGCTCTTCAGCTTGAGTGGCTTGAGCCACAGCACCACTTCCAGCTTTTTTCTGCTTATGTGGTGCTGATGAGATGAAACCAGGGACTCATGCATGCAAGGCAAACACTCTACCACTGAGTCAACTTCCCAGACCTATTCAAGGTACTTGATAACACTACTGGAAAACTATAGAAGGTATCTGTGAACATTCTATTCCTTTGTGAATCACCTAACCCATTAGGTTTTCTGTAATTAGTCATAGCATTCTTCAGAGCAAGAAGGAAGATGTGATACTTAACTGTGCCTACCCATAAGAGGTTGCTATTGGGAAGTTTCTTGGGTCTCCTGTTTGGTCTTCTGGGAACACTTTTTCACCAACTTGTTCTTAGACTGTGGATCTGAATAGGTGAGTACCTTCTTTTCCTTCCTTGCTGTGTAACAATGTCAGTCATGTGGGTTGTGTGATATTTTTTTGTGCCTCTTATTTCTTTCTTTCTTTAGTACCATTATTGGGGCTTGAACTAAGGATTGGAAAAGTGTCCCTGAGGTTGTTGTGTGTGTGTGTGTGTGTGTGTGTGTGTGTGTGTGTGTGTGTGTGTGTGTGTGTGTGTGTGTGTGTGTGTGTGATGTCTAGTTCTCTACCACATGAGGCTTTGAGTAGCTAGGACCATAGGCATGAGCTACCAGCATAGTGTCTCTTTTCCATACAAAACTTTACAGCTCACAAGACTAGAAATAACCTTTGTCTTGGTCATCATTGTTTCTTTAGCCCTTAGCAGAGGCTATGTATATAAAACTGCCTAAAATAATTTGTTAATTGAATTGTGAATGAATAGCTCTCATTTAGTGGTAGCTTATTTGTTTTATTATTTTAACACTGGAATATTTTTCACTATATCAATACTCAGTATAGAATAGTTAAAGAGTGTGTCAGGATATGAGTATAGCAAAGGAACTTCCAAGTTGAATAATTCTAAAGTAATCTGGATTTGAGGTGATTACACAAAGAATAATACAGTATCCCTAATGGTATAGAAGGGCCAGAAAACAGCAAAACAAAAATTTCATGCCTTCTACAATATGCACCAGTCATGTTTTAAGAACTTCTGATGAAGAATAACCAATGTTTGATTTAAAGGCAATTGATTGATTTTTTATTAATAAGTTTTGTTTTTACTGTGAAAATACCATACCAGAGGGGTTACAATTACATGAGCATGGTAATGAGTACATTTCTTATCAAGCATTTACCTCAAGATAAGGACTTAAATTGTTTTTCTTTCTTGCTATTGTTTCTAACATATTTATAAGATGATTGATTTCTAGTTTAGTCTGCCAGTTATAATTTTTTAAAAGCTCCAGAAGCCATTTCAGTTATATATTAATTTCCTTCAAGAATTTTCTACTTTACCTCATTGTTTTTCATATCCAGCTTGGCTTTATAATTAAACTTTATTTTGGGGCCTATTGGCTTTATGCCTAATAAACTTGAAGCACTTTTTATATATCTATGTGAACTTCAACATAGATTTCCTTTTTTCCCCCTCACAGAACTCTGGTGCCTAGACAAATCATGCTAAACAACTTGAAATACATTTTTATCATCTAATCTTTTCTTTTTACTGTGAAAATACTGTACAGAGGGGATACAATTACATGGGCAAGACAATGAGTACATTTCTTATCAAGTATTGTAGCCTCCTCCTTTGTTTCCCCTTCCCATCCCTTCCCATCCTCCCCCCATCCCCCACCCAATGCTCCCTGCTACCCCCCTGCACCAAAGTTGTAAAGTTCCTTTTCGACATAATTACTTGTACATCTCACTGTTGCAATGGGTCCACCTGTATCCCTATTTAAATGATTTGTTTTTATCCTTTCCCTCCACAAATTATACCGACATCAAATACAGTGAAAGCAGGGGTTATACTATGGGGGAGGGGGACATACAAAGCAACAAAGAAATAATCTTATAAATGTGTTAGAAACAATCGCATGAAAGAAAAAAAACATTTGAATACATATCTTAGGGTTCATTTCCCTAACATCACCTTAATCGACCTTTTCTGCGTGACTCAGACATATACTAGGTATTGCAAATAAGGGATACCATGGGACCTATGTTTCTTTGGGCCTGGCTTACTTCACATAATATAATTTTTTTCCAAGTTTTTCCATTTCCTAACAAATGGGGCAATGTTGTTCTTTCTGCTGGAGGCATAGAATTCCATTGTGTATATATACCACATTTTCTTGATCCATTCATCTACTGTGGTGCATCTGGGTTGGTTCCATATCTTAGCTATAGTAAATAATGCTGCAATAAACATAGTTGTGCTGGTAGCTTTAGTGTGGTCTTGTTTGTAAACATTTGGTTAAATGCCCAAAAGTGAGATTGCTGGGTCATAGGGGAGCTCTATGTGGAGTCTTTTGAGGAACCTCCATACTACTTGCCAAAGTGGTTGAACAAGTTTACAATCCCACCAACAATGCAGTAACGTAATCTTTTCAACATCATAACAATCCTGGTGATTTTTCCAAGTTCTTAGACAGTAACCTACAATTTGACTCTTATTGGCTTTCAATCTATTAGTTTGATTTGTGGATTATAGAGTCATACTTGATATATGTTAAAATCTCAGTTTGTAGAGCTTTCTGTCCAACTAAAATGACTAGAGTTATTTAAGAATCATTCTAGAAAACCAAGTACAGGGATTATGTAATGGAACAACATCCTAAAACATTTTTAACAATGGAAATATGATTTAACTGCATCAAAAATTATTTAACATTATAGAAAAAAACAGAAGTAAGCAAAAGAGTAACTCCTAAATCAGTTATTCTTATTTTAAAGGGGATTAAATTGAGGTTGGAAGCTTGGATTAGTTGGTAGAGCCAATGAGCGAAAGCAGAATATACTGATTTAGAGTTCCAGTCTTGGACATAAAATTAAAAGAAATCAAAGGGATTTGACAACTTAGACAAATTCACCATATAAACAATGAAAAATCACTAGATTTTTTTTAGTGTATCAATTTAGAACCAATTTATAAAGACTGGGTATTGTGTGACAAATTTGTTTGATTTGCTTAACATAGAACAACAATGGATTTTTAACTTTCAATAGATATGTTTTTCTATGCGTTCAACATGATGTATATATTTAAAAGGGCTGTTTACCAGGTCTTTTTACAAAGACTGTCAGGATGAAGTGAGTGTAGTCATTCAAGAAACAAAAGCAAACATGGCCCATTTTCCAATGGTTTTAGAAAAAAAATACAAAGCTCATAACAAAGTTATGCACAACTCCTACATTGGAGAAGAATCAAGATAATTCATAAATATTTATGCTCTACATAATTCAGACTGAAATATTTAATACTACCCAGAAATATTTGTAGTTTAAATTAAAAGTCTGATTTCCCTTTTTCTTTTACTTTGCTCTAAGAATGAACTGAGTAATAAATACATGGAAGTTTTTGGAAAAAAATAGATATAAGTATGTATTTTTATGGGTCTGACTTTTCCATATGCAGTGCAAGAATCCTAAGACCCACCAGCTTAGGAGAAATGGGATCTGTAAGGATCCCATCCAGACAAGTCAGTTGATCTTCTTTCTCCTCTATAGAAGGTTCTGTATACGAACTTCTGAGAGAGTACATAGACTGAGAAGATCTTTCGTTACAAAATATAAGGCAATGTAGTCAGAAAAAACAACTTTTTCCTTCTATTTCATTCCTTTATCATTTCTACCCCAGATGGCTCCCTCATCTATTTATGAACTTGCTACTGAGATAATAAATAAGAATACAAAAGTGGAGCATGTGTTTATTTGAATTTCTTTTCTGTATTTTTAAAAATATTTTTGCTCTCTGAAAGCTTATCTGGATTAGATGTATATAATGGTGCAGTTTTATTACTGGTCATGCATTTTAGGTGCTACATGCTGTGATAATTCAGGCCAAATCTTCACAGATCGAAAGGCTTCATTACTCTCATGTGTGGTCCCTGGACTGGAACAATTAAAGACAAGGACTGGTACCTGTACTGCCTCCATGAAGCCTCTTTACCCTGCCAGTTGGGGAGCTACTAATGCTTTTTTGTTTGCTGTTTGTCTGGCTTATGTTATATTTGGCTAGGCTTATGTTCCTGGGCTCAAGTAATTCTTTCTGCCTCTAATTTTTTAATAGCCTAGATTACAGACATACCCTACCATGCCATACCCCATGCAATTATGATGCATCCCATCTTGGGGTCAATGTGGCAAACCCCATTCTGATACTTGGCCCCAAGAGAGACTACTTACTGGTTCTATATATGCATATAGCTTTTCTGTACACATTACAAAAAAGATATGATGTATGATAGCATTTGTAACATTTCTTGTCATGTTTTGGAGTTCCTGCAGTGCAGCATGTATCAGTGGCTTGTCCCATGATGCTGCTGAGCTTGTGCCACTGATGAGAAGCCACACTCTTCTAAGTCTTACTAAAATACATTTTTCACCCTAAAGTGAATGGGCAATTTCTTTTTGGCAAAATTCCTGCTGATTCTCCGGTTTCATGGCTCTTCCACCCACTTGTCCAAAACTGAACCTACTCTAGAGAGGCTAGACCTTTGAAAACTATGGGGAGAAGCTTCCTTGCTAACAGCAAGTGCAGATAAATGTCTTCTAGCTTACTGAATATTGTCTTATCTCATTATGTCTATAGACCTCCAGCTGCTCCAGGACAGTATAAAAAAGACATCCCTCACCTGAGGTTATAACATGGGATACTCAGGGTTCTTGATCACTACTAGGAAACAAGGCTCTCTGAGACCAATCCATTCCTTTGTGACTCACCTAACTCCTCAGAGATAAAGGGTTTAGACCAAAAGCATCTTTAGAGGAAACAGGAAAGTGCTGATATTCAACTCTACCTATCTAAAGGAAGTTGTTATTCACAGGCTTCCTGGGTTCCTGTAAACTTTCCTTGTCTGTTGGGAAAACTTTTTGTATCAGCTTGCCCTTCAATTGTGGACTTGAATAGGTGAGTACAATTGCTTTGCACCTTGTGGAATTAATGCTATTCTTTACTTGTTTTGTGTGGTAATTGTCTAATGACCCTTTTCTGTAGAAGACTTACAGTTTATAAGACTAGATATAATGTTTTTGCTCAACACTATATCTCTAGCTCTCAGCTCGGCCCAATAGTTCATTCTTGCAATCCTAGCCACTCTGGAGTCTGAGATCCGAGAATTACAATTTAAAGCCAGACTGAGCAGGAAAGCCTGTGAGACCCTTATATCTAATTAACTTATGTAAAAGTCAGAAGTGGCTCAAGTAGTAGAGCTTTAGCTTTAAGCAAAATAGCTCAGGGACAGCACCCAGGCCTGGAATTCAAGCTCCAGTACAGCAGATATACCCATGTCCCCCAACCCACAAAACTGTTCAAAATATATTTGTTAAATGATTAATGAATGAATAGCATTGTATGAGTGATAATTGTTTTCTGTTCTTTATTTTGAAAGTGGCATATCATAACTTATATTGATATTCAGTAAAATAATTGAATAATCATTCAGAATAAGAGTAGCAAAATAACTTCCATGATTAGTGATTTCTGAATGTAGCTGTAGGTTGAGGTGATAACACATCTCAAAATGTCCAAAATGGAATTAGGTGAACCAGATGAAGGGAAAGCAAGGCAGCCATTTCTGTCTGTCCTGTCTACCAGTCATTAAAAAAAAAAAAAAAACTTCAAAAGCAAGGCAGCCATTTCTGTCTGTCCTGTCTACCAGTCATTAAAAAAAAACTTCATGAAAAATAATAACCAATTATCATATACCTTTGATGCCTTATTTTTTTATACAGATTGTTTTGAGGTTTGGAGAACTGGGAAGGCATATATTTGACTTAACAGAAAGAAGAAAAGGAAATCTAAGATCACACATCTCTGATTATTCATCTGTAAGATGTACTATTGAATTACATTGTACTGAGAAATCATTCAGGTGAGCAAGAAAACTAGCTAAGTTAGTTCTTAATACTTATGTCTGGGAAGAAAGATGAGACAGATGAGGGAACCATATATGGCCTAAAATTGGTCTCACCTCAGGGGATACATGATACCCCACAGAGAAGATTAGAAAAAAGATAAGAGCAATAGTACCAGAAGATTATGGTTAACAGATCCTAATAAGGTAAGTGAAGTAGTACATAAAGCACCAAGAGAATAGATTTCTAAGATATTGTTTAAAAGCCTGTCCAAATTCTTGAGGACAGAAGAATGGGCAAATTTATAAAGTATTTTGAAGGCATAGTGCTGTAAATTAATATAAAAGTAGGCAATATAAACAGAGTTCTGAATGATTTGCTTGAAATTTGGATCTCTGAAACCTTGGATCTCAAAATCCTTGGGGGTAGGATACACAATTATACCTAGAAAAAGACAATAGATTTCCAAGGAAAATCCTCAAGGAATGGCCAAGAAAAGCCTCAATACTAATAATGTTATTATAATATGATTATATTATATTGTAATATTAATATTAAGTTCTGATATTAATAAAAAATTCTTCTTAAGAGAAAAATGTAAATATAAGCCACGGATTACTGAGGATCTCAACTAACCACCCAATGAGTTTTCATCATTGTGGGAATTCATGGCAGTTAGACGGGAAATAAAACACCCTTGGCTCTGACAACCAAAAAATTTGGAGGTACCATAAAATGACCATGTAATGAGGAACCCTAAGAAATTAGCCATACTTGCAATGATATATGGTCAGACAAATGCATATGTAGCTATACTTGAAGACAGTAAAAAAAACTTTACAAGTAAGTACACAAGAGAGATTAAAAAACTTTACTAATAAGTACATCAGAAATCTCAGTCATTAATGTACACCAGAAGTATGTCATTAATACATTAGCTGCTTGCTATATGATGCATGATACATCACAGATCTTTAAATATTTATTGTAACTATTTTGACAGCACAAGATAACATTCTGGACAAAGTTAATTCCATTTCAGAGCCCCATACTCTTCACAGTTACCTCTTCAACTCAAGAGAGAAAACACATCAAACTAAAACCTAGGTAAGTTAAACCTATAGATACGTAGACATGAAGTTAATTGCAGGAAAAATAGAGATAATTTTGAAAGAAATTATCCTCAGGGTAACCAACATACAAACATTTAACATGATGGAAACAGGAACAATTGCTTTTTCCAATCCTGGGTATGGCTCAGCACTTTTGTTCCTTATGAGAAATCTATGAATCCTCCTGCTTATAGTGTCAGCAGAAATAACAGAATAAGGTCATGCTTTTCTACCAGTTTCACAGTGAATAATATGATGCTTTACTTCTGCTTTCTCTTCCTTTTTATCCTTCTGCACACCCATTACACCCTTTCTGCCTACATCTTCCTCCTCCACCTTCTCTTGGGCTACTGAGGATCAAACTCAGGACCTCTCACTTGTGCTAGGCAAATGTTCTACTATCCAGATGTTCTTTTGAAATCATGCATTTGACTTATTCTTATAACTGCTGATAACAAAAAATCAACTCTAGAAGAAAGACAATAAACTTCAAATCTCATGATGAAGTAGCCAATTGAAGAAATTAGCATTTAAAGGAAAGCTTTACTTTTCAGATAAATATTCTATTTGTATAAGAACATAAGTTCTTTTAAGAGTCAGACTTCTTTTGATGATCATCAAAATTAGAGATGTAAGATAAACATTGCTAAAACTTACTAGTAATAAGTTTTTATTATTGTGAAAATACCATACAGAGGGGTTACAATTACATGAGCAAGGTAATGAGTACAATTCTTTTTTTTGGGTGGGTGGTCCGGTCATGGGGCCTGAACTCTGGGCCTGGCACTGTCCCTCAGCTCTTCAGCTCACAGCTAGTGCTCTACCACTTGAGCCACAGCACCACTTCCGGCTTTATTCTTTTTGTTTATGTGGTGCTGAGTAATCAAACCCAGGGCCTCATGCATGCAAGGCAAGCTCTCTACCACTAAGCCACCTTCTCAGCCCATGAGTACAATTCTTATTAAGCATTGTTGCCTCCACCTTACCATCCCTGCCCTCCCATCCCGTGCTCTCGCACCCCCGCCAAAGTTGTAAGATTCATTTTTCGACATAATGTCTTGTACATAATGTCATTGTAAGAAATTCTAAATCCATAACCACCTTAATCTTTTCCCCCAAACTGAGTCAAATTTTATTGGCTCTACCAGGTAATTATTTAACTGTATTTTCCCATTATGTATTTTAAATTTGAAGGATGTGAATAAGTTGCAAATGAAAAAAAATGTGCTACTTTCCTATTTTTTATATTGTATCAATTTACTTCTTAATTCTAAACATTGTAGATCTGAGCTTTCAGAGACTGAGCAGCCATAATAACTAGGATAGAACTAAATGTAGAAGGGTTGACCAAGTCAATAGGATACTTCGATGTATTTTGATAGGCTTCAGTTTTTTAATGTGTTGATTCTTTTACTTATAATATTTTCTTAGCCCTTCCCTTATTCGTTCTTGTTTACTTCCTTTGTTTCTTGTTCCCTCTTTAACTCTGCCAAGTTATACTGCTCTATTTTTGATTCTTGATTCCAAAGATCTGGTTTTACTCCATGCCTCAAAATTTTAAGTTGTACAGAATCAATTGCGCAATATTTACTAAAATCTGTTCCATGTATTAGAAGAAGACAGTGGCTGAAAAACACCATTATCTCCTAATGAAACAATACTCTTGTTACAGTCTTTAGACCAATGAGGCTTCTCTTGTATTTCTGAAGACTTGCAGTAAAATAAAAGGGAGATTTCTATTTCACTGGTTTTCAGTGCCCTTGCCATGGTATTTTATTTTTTTTTTTTTTATTTTTGTGAACATACTGTACAGAGGGGTTACAATTACATGCGCAGGATAATTCGTGCATTTCTTATCAAGCATTGCAGCCTCCTCCTTTGTTTACACTTCACATCCCTTCCCAGCCTCCTCCCCACCCTCCAACCCAATCCTCCCACCTCCCACCCCCACACCAACGTTGTAAAGCTCATTTTCGACATGACAACTTGTACTTCTCATTGTTGCAACAGGTCCACCTGTATCCTTAAACGACTTGTTTTTCTCCATCTCCTCCACAAGTTATACTGACATCAAATATAGTGAAAGCAGGGGTTATCCTGTGGGGGAGGGACATACAAAGCAACAAAGAAATAATCTTACAAATGCATTAGAAACAAATGCATGAAAGAAAAAAAACATTAAAATACATATCTAAGGGTTCATTTTCCTAACATCACATTATCTGACCTTTTCCGCTTGACTCATATATATACTAGATATTGCAAATAAGGGAAACCATGGGACCTATGTTTCTTTGTACCTGGCTTGCTTCACTTAATATAATTTTCCCAAGTTTTTCCATTTCCTAACAAATGGGGCAATGTCATTCTTTCTGATGGAGGCATAGAATTCCATTGTTTATATATACCACATTTTCTTGATCTTTTCATCTACTGAGAGACATCTGGGTTGGTTCCATATCTGAGCTATGGTAAATAATGCTGCAATAAACATAGTTGTGCTGGTAGCTTTAGTGTGGTCTTGTTTGTAAACATTTGGGTAAATGCCCAAAAGTGGGATTGCTGGATCATAGGGGAGCTCTATGTGAAGTCTTTTGAGGAACCTCCATACTGCTTTCCAAAGTGGTTGAACAAGTTTACATTCCCACCAACAATGAAGTAAGGATCCCTTCTGTCCACATCCCTTCTAGCATCTGTTGTTGTTAGAGTTCTTGATTTTTGCCATTCTAACTGGAGTGAGGTGGTATCTCAATGTTGTTTGATGTGCATTTCTTTTATGGCTAGGGATGTTGAGCATTTCTTCATGTGTCTATTGGCCATCCTTCTTTCTTCTTCAGAGAAGTTTCTCTTTAAGTCTTTAGCCCACTTATTTATTGGACAGTTGTTTCTTTGAGGATTTGTTGTGGGGGTTTAATTTGTTGAGTTCCAAGTATATTTTAGATATGAGACCCTTGTCTGTTGTATGGCTAGTGAAGACCTTCTCCCAATCGGTGGGCTTTCTATTGATCTTGCTAGCTATGTCCTTTGCCATGCAGAAGCTCTGCAACTTCATGCAATCCCATTTGTCCAAACTTTCTTTGATTTGTTGTGTTTCCAGGTCTCTATTCAGAAAATTTTGGCCTGCTTTCTTCAAGGAAATAGAAGAGGCAATCCAAAAATTCATATGGAACAATAAAAGACCCCGAATAGCAAAAACGCTCCTCAACGGAAAGAACACTGCTGGAGGAATATCAATACTAAATTTCAAACTCTACTATAAAGACATAGTAATCAAAACAGCTTGGTATTGGCATAAGAACAGACCTCAGGACCAATAAAATAGAATTGAAAACCCAGAAATGAACCTACAGACCTATAGCCATCTAATCTTTGAAAAGGGAGCTAAAAAAATAGAATGGAAGAAAGACAGCCTCTTCAGTAAATGTTGCTGGCAAAATTGGTTAACTACTTGTAGAAAACTAAAGCAAGATCCTTATATATCACCCTACACCAGAATCAATTCCAAATGGATCAAAGACCTCGAAGTCAAAGCAGACACTCCGAAAACATTACAGGATGGAATAGGAGAAACCCTAGGTCTCCTTGGCTCATGCCGAAATTTTCTGAATTGCCATGGTATTTTCATGCACTGAAAAACTGCAGAGAACCCATGTCCAGAATTCCTTCCCAGCCAACTCTTGGAAACTTTCACCTTAAAACCAGTGTTCAGATGCCTCAAATATCTATCTTTAAGTCCCCTTTTTCAAAGGATAGTCAATTGAAAGTTGCTATATTATCATCATTTAAAGTATTTTTTCTCTGGAAATACTAGGATTTGAAATCAAGTCTTTGACATGGTAGTCAATTACTCTCTCTTTTTTTTTTTGGTCCGGTTGTGCGGCCTGAACTCTGGGCCTGGGAGCTGTTCCTCAGCTCTTCAGCTCAAGGCTAGCGCTTTACCACTTGAGCCACAGTGCCACTTCCGGATTTTTTTCTTTTTGCTTATGTGGTGCTGAGGAATCGAACCCAGGGCCTCAGGCATGCAAGGCAAGCGCTTTACCACTGAGCCACCTTCCCAGCCCCCTCAATTACTCTCTTATGAGCACAGAAGTGCTTGTGAGTTTTGAGATAAAAATCTCTGGTTTTGGCATGAGCCAGCATAGGCTGTAATCCTCTTGTTCTTGTGTGTGTGTGTGTGTGTGTGTGTGTGTGTGTGTGTGTGTGTGTGTGTGTGTGTATGTGTGTGTGTGTGTGTGTGTGTGTGTGTGTTTGTGTCTACGTGCCCTAGCTGAGATGATAGGTGTACACCTCTACACTCTTTCTGGTTGAGAATAGGGTCTTGTAAAGTTTTGTCTCATATTGACCTTGAACAATGATCTTCCTCAGTCTAATGAGTAGGGATTGCAGATGTGAATCACCATGCCTACCTTTTCTTTTCTTTTTAAAAATGCCTTGATGATTGTACTGTTTTATTATTCCCATTGGAAACATTATGTGACAAATTCTATTCAGTTACTGATTCATCTTACTCATTTAGGTTTTGAAATTTCAATATCATTTCCTATAACAATAGATGGCAACATTTTGCATTAAGATTACAGACATTCTGTTTTTTTTCTTGTGTTTTGCAGCATGAACTGCCCTTACTCAACCCTATGCTAACAAAGTAGGCAGCAGAACTCAAAATGCAAGCAAGCAAAAGAATACTGAGTGAAATCCACTTTGAGTGAAATGCATCAGTATAGCATTTTTGAATGAGAAAATAGCAAGCAAGTTTAAATGAACTAATTTGTAGAGATTACCTTTGTCTCACTGCATTTGCATTCTTTTCATATTGTCATTCTGCACCATAGTTTGAGGAACTGTAACAATTTAGAAAATGAGTCAAGTTAGATTAAAAATGCACTAAATGATACCAGGAGGAAATCAACTGTTGTGTTGGGAATGTTTTGATATCTTCCTCTTACATTTCTATTTCCCTAAGAAAGGAAGACAAACTTCAGATCTATCATTGGATTCTTTCCAAACTATAACCATAACTTTTGCTTATATATCTTCAGAATTGTATTCTTGGAAGATGTATGGTGAATCTGAATTTGACAGTGTTAATCTCCACCTCTCAAGATACAGGCTTCAGTATAGTAGTACTTGTTTATTGTTTATGTCTAGGTTAATCAAAGCCTTTTTTCTCTATTTTACCTCTCTTATTCCCAAATATCTATTGATACTTGATATATTTATATAGACATATTGTTATCAAATATTTAAAACATGCATAAGACATTGTTGAGCTATTTTTGGGAATTTGAGCTAATATACATACTATTGTGAGGATAATAATATATCAATAACCTATTGATACTTCTACTCCACTTCCCAATTTTCCCAAGCACTAGTCATATTTATACATGAACATATTTCATGATTTTTGAGATCCAAACACAGTATTGTATTGTCCTGCTGTCATGCAGTAAGTACATAGAAAATGTTAATGGAATAAATTTATTTGGTACATGTTTTGTATAAGGCTCTGCTTTGAGAGCTGGACGCTTTCTTTTGGAAATAAAGTGAGGCTGGGCACTGGTGGCTCACACCTGTAATCCTAGTTACTCAGGAGGCTGAGATCTGAGGATCACGGTTCAAAGCCAACCCAGGCAGGAAAGGCCATAAGACTCTTATCTCCAATAAACCACTCAGAAAACTGGAAGTGGCACTGTGCATCAAGTGTTAAGAGTGCTAACCTTGAACTGAAGAGCTGAGGGACAGCATCCAAGCCCCATGACCAACAACAACAACAAAAAGAATGGAAATAAAGTAAGACTAAGAAGGTGATTGGGTCCTGGCTTCAATGAGCGTATTTAAAAAACATGATGACCATTTACACTTTTAGTTGTCACGAGAGAGGAGGGGGGAGAAGTGTAAGAATTCTAGCCTCAAATTTAAAAAGGAGATATGTAAATTTAAAAAGTAGAGGGCTTGACTGTGTGGTGAAAGATGGAGTGACCTGTTTGAGAAGATTGTGCTCAGTTCCTGTAAAAGTAAAATGCTAGTTATGGATGTTTATTTTCCTTTTATGTTGAGGCAGGAGACAAGAACTTAGAATAGGAATATATAAATGCTTGTGGAGGCTTTTAATATTGAATAATTAGCAGCAAATATATTTCTGCTCATATATCTACCTATCTAGCTATTTATCATCTATCTACATAAATATATACGTAGACTAACATTGTATGTCTGAATGTCATGATAAAAAGTATTGTATTATTCAATCACCTACTAGCTAGTTTATATGTTTCTTCACTTTTTAAGTTATGAATTAGCATGGTAAACATCATCTTAGCTTATCAATTGCCTCTCTTTTATTGTTTTGTTACAGCCAGTGGGTTAAAGGGTACTAGTACTTTTAGTGCTTTTTGTATATATTTTCAAAAGGTCTTTTTGACAATTTATATTACTCTGAGTATAATATATGATGTTATTTGACTGAAACAAGTTTTGTTTTGCCTTTTGTGCCTGTATTGTGTATTGCCACAGCCCCTCTTCTGGTTTTTTATTATTTATTTACATATAAGGCTCAAGGATCTTCTTGCTTGGATTGTCTTTGAACTAAGTGCCTCAGATATCAAGCTGAGTAGCTCGGATTAGAGGTGTGAGTCACTACTACCAGCCTAGGAAGATTTCTTTTTAGTGAGTTTTGAGACATTTGTGTGTGTGTGTGTGTGTGTGTGTGTGTGTGTGTGTGTGTGTGTGTGTGTGTGTGTGTGTGTGTGTGTGTGTGTGTGTCTGTTGGTACAGGGCTTGAACAATGGGGTCTGGGCACTATTTTTGAACTCTTTTTGCTTGGGGCTAGTGCTCTACCACTTGAGCCAGAACTTTTATTTCTGACATTTTGGTGATTAATTAGAGGTGAAAATCTCATGGATTTTCCTGCCCAGATTGGCTTCAATACTCAAATCCTCCTAAGAAGCTAGAGTTACAGTTGTAGCCACTGGCACCCAGCTAAATTTTTTTTGTTTTTTATATTTTGATTATCTTCAAGTAGTTGTACAAAGGGTTTATCTGTCAATGTACCAGTTTATAAGTACAAAGTATCTTACTCAATATCAATCCTATCATCATTCTACCACCTCCCTCTCACCAACCCAAGCCATTTCTTCAACTTTCCTCATTTCATAGGATATGCATTGAATATTATCACTGCATACTGCCATTACTACCCACTCTTCATTCATTTACACTCCTCCCCTTTACTTTCCCCTGTTATATTTCAATTTCCAGCTTCATTTTGTTGAGCTACCACTCTGCATCTGAAAGCTTAAAAATATTTTTACAACATATATTACCTATCAAATATGTTGCAGATTATTTTTTTTCAAATATGTTATTCTAGTTTTTGTTAGTGATATATACCAACATACTATTTTATGCCAAAATTAGTCCATCTTTTTTTCTTGTTTCTGATATTTACATTTTGCTTTAAAGTTCCTCCCTGACTCCACAGTTAGAAAACATAATCTCTGTTTCCTCCATATACATTCATAATTTCATTTAAATAACATCAATTTATTTATATTTAAGCTCTAAAATGCTGATGTAATGGCACTACCTTCCCTATTATTTTCATCGAGATAATAATAGTTTTATTTTATTTTTTGTGCTAGTACTGGGGTTTGAAGTCAGGAACTTGCTTTTCTTACTTGGCTTTTTGTTAAAGGCTTGAGGTCTACCTCTTGTATCACACCTTCACTTGTGGCTATTTTCTGCCTAATTGGCAATGAAAACAAGCAGATAGACAAGGTTGGCCCATATAATGCTGTACTATAAGTAAGCTTATAGGAGATACATAGTGTAAATGGGATCATTTTTCTTGGTCTTGTTTGAATATTTTCAGTTCTTTACATAATATGTTATGGCTTACATCTTTGCTGTTTTTGTATCATATTGCAGACTATTTATGTGCTGCTGCTATCTTTTGATGGAATTACTTGTACTTTATGAATAGAAAGGAAGTTTTAGAGGGTGCCTTCTTAGAATGAAAATGTAAATGTAAGCCATCTTTCTAGAGATGGTGTTTTGTGTCCTTTTCTTAAATATCTGTAAAGCTTCCCCAATGCTTTGTCTTTAATCAACTTGTCATGAAAAAATATCCAGGCCTTTGTTACCTATAGAAATCTCGGGCTGTCGTTAATGATTTCTCAAAGACACAGTATTAGTATTGGCCAGCAAGAAAGTCCGTAAGACTATAATCTTCAGAAGACCGGAATTGACCCTGTTTCTAGTGGTAGAATTTTGAAGAGACAACACCCAAGCCCAAAGTTCAAGGCCCACAACCGACAAAAAATAATAAAATCCGAAGTGCAGCCGGGTGCTAGTGGCGCACTCATGAACAGTCCTCAAAACCTGAAATTAGAGATGTGGCTCAAAATGGTAGACCACTATCCTCGAACTAAAGAGCTCAGTGACAGCACCCAGGCTGAGTCCAAGCTTCATGACATCAGTGATGAAGAACAACAATCCAAAGACAAAACTAAAACCACAAACAAAAAACCCCACTAAAGTGTACACAGAGGTCATTTTCAAAGCAACACAAATACATGAAGTTTCATGTGCTTTCATTTAAAGTGTTGTAGTTTGTGGGTTATGTTTAGACCTATGAGGTTTTTTTTTTAACTTGGCATATTTAAAAATATTTTTATAATTATATAGTTGATGTACAGAATGGTTACAATTTCATAAGGCAATTAATGAGTCCATTTCTTTTGGACAATATCACCCCTTCCTCTGCTCCCTCCCAATTTTCCCATGCCACATTTTATAACTACAAGTGCCAACTCCTAGGACATCATTTATTGTAAAATTATTTACTGTGTCAAAATCACCTGACAGAATTCTTCAGTGAAAAAAAAATTTGGTCTAGAGGTTTTAGGAGGAATTAAAAACTTTTTTAAAAAATTAATTATATATTGAAGATTTTTATACATACTAATGTTTCTTGAAACCAGATTTTGCAGATGTGATGTTTCCTTTGTAGTTTTCCCCCCTGCCAGATTCTATTGTGCACCATTTTAGTTGGTTTCTTTCTTGGTTTTTATTTATATAGGCCATTTCTTTTTTTTTAATATTTTTTGGCATTTTAATTAATTTATTTATTTTTGGGTCCAGTCGTGGGGCCTGAACTCTGGGCCTGGGCGCTGTCCCTCAGCTCTTCAGCTCAAGGCTAGCACTCTACCACTTGAGCCACAGTGCCACTTCCGGGTTTTTTTTCTTTTTGCTTATGTGGTGCTGAGGAATCGAAACCAGGGCCTCATGCATGCAAGGCAAGCGCTCTACCACTGAGCCACCTTCCCAGCCCTATATAGGCCATTTCTTTCAGTAATTATCACTGTAAATTAATTATACAAAGACTAGTTCTTGTTGTTGTTGTTTTGTTTTGTTTTGTGCTAGAGATCTAACCCAGAACCTCACATGGTCTATCAAGACCTGTAACATCCATATCCTTTTTTTGTTTTTTTGAGACAAAAAATTTTACTGTAGAGATGGCTTTGAACTTGCAGTCCCCTTGCTTCTGCCTCCACAGTGCTGAGTATTACCATTCCCCATTATACATAGCTTTAAAAAATTACTTTATTGATGTTTTAGATGTGATATACAGTGAGGTTACATTTACATATGTCAGGTGATAAGTACATTTCTTTCCTTTTCCTTAGTATCATCTGTTCCCTCATTCTCTCTTGCCTTTCTTTCCATCTCCTCCACTAGTTGCTTGGTTCACTTACATCAATGTCCAATGCAGTTGATGAGCCCCACTGCTATCTATTTTTACTTGTCTTCCACTGATTCTGTGCTCTGTCCCCACCTTCTTTCACATATGCATGTGAATACACCATATATGAGGTAAAAAAATAGAGTCATCTAAAAATGATAAGACAAATTAAGAAAAGGTCCTTTGTTTTCTTTGGAGTTCTTTTCAATATGTGTATGATTTTATATATATGTCTATGATTTATATATATATACATATATATATATATATATATATATATATATATATATATATATATATATATATATATATATATATATATATATATATATGAAGAGCTGCTTGTGTATTACATTTTGGTGCTTTTCTCCTAAGGCTATCCTCTTTTGGTCTCACTATATATCTGTGTCTAGAACCCTGTATACTTGATCATATCTTGTTGTGCTTTAAATCTAACATCTGCATATCAGAGAGAACATGCACCTTTTTTGTTGCTGTTGTTGGTCATGAGGCTTGAACTTTGGGCTTGGTCGCTGTCCCTCAGCTCTTCAGCTCAAGGCGAGTGCTCTACCACTTGAGCTACAGCGCCACTTCCATTTTTCTAGTGGTTTATTGGAGATAGGAGTCTCACAGTCTTTCCTGCCCGGGCTGGCTTTGAACTGTGATCCTCCTGAGTAGCTAGGATTACAGGCGTGAGCCACTGACGCCCAGCTCATGCACCTTTTGTCTCCATAATCTTGGCTTACCTTGCTCAACATGATTTGTTCTAGTTACATCCATTCCCCTACAAATGCCATTATTTTATCCTTTGTAATGGCTGTTTAAAATTCCATTGGCTATAGGTACCACATTTTTTGTATCCATTCATCTGTTGTGGGACATCTGAGTGCTTCTTGTGGGAGGTTGTGAATATTGCAGCAATGAATTTGGATGTGCAGGTATCCTGTTCATATTCTGGTTCATGATGCTCAGAGTAAATGCCTAGGAGTGGTATGGCTGGATTTTGGGAAGGTCTATGTTTAGTTTTTTGAGGAACCTCCAGACTGCTTTCCAGAGTGGTTGTATTAGTTTACACCCTCCAGTAGTGCAATAGGTTCCTTTTTCTCCACATCCCCGCCAGCATTTGTTTTTGTCTGAATTCAGAATATTGACCAGTCTAACTGGGGTGAGATGGTATCTCAGGACTGTTTTGATTTAAATTTCCTTTATGGCCAGGGATGACAGTTTCTTTGCCATTTTTACCTTGTATTCTAAGAAACCTCCTTTGAGGTCCATTGCCCATTTAGTGATTGGTTTATTAGACTTGGGAGGGGCTTAGTTTCTTGAGTTCCCTGTTTATATGGAATATTAGGCCTTGTCTGATGTATTGCTGGTAGAGATTTTTCCCAATTGATTGGCTGTCTTCCTTGTTTAGTACCTATGTCTTTTCATTTGTCCAGTCTTTCTCCAATCTGTAGTTCCCCTGGGATTTGATTTAGGAAATTCCTGCCTGAGCCTATAAGTTCTAAAGTCTCTCCTACACTGTCTTACAGTAGTTTCAGAGTTTTGAGTCTGAGGTTGAGGTCTTTAATCCATTTTGAATTGATGTTAGTGCATGTTGACAAACATGCATGTGGCTTCCTGGTTTTTCCAGCACCAATAGTTGAAGAGGCTATGTTTTCCCTACTGTATGTATTTGGATCCATTGTTGAATATCAGATAACTGAAAGTATGTGGTGTTATTTCTAGGTCTTCTAATCTCATTGGTCTTTGGTTCTATTTTGGTACTAATACCAAGCTGTTTTTATTACCATGGCTCCTTGTAGAACTTGAATTTCTTTGCCTATTTTAGGTCTTTTGTTGTTCCACATGAATTTTTTTATTTGTTTTCTCTATTTCAGTAAAGAACACCATTGGGATTTTGGTGGGGATTTCATTGAATGTTTATATTATTGGGCCATTTTTTTTTCATTTTTTTTTTGGTTGGTCATGGGGCTTGAACTCGGGGCCTTGGTCCTGCCTGAGCTGGCTTTGAACTGTGATCCTCAGATCTCAGCCTCCTGAGTAGCTAGGATTACAAGTGTGAGCTACTGGTGCTTGGCAGTATAGCCTTTTTCACAATATTGATTGTACCTCTCCAAGAACATGAGAGGTCTTTCACTTTCCTAGTGTCTGATTTCTTTTTTAGATGTATATAGTTTTTACTAAATAGATCTTTTACATCTTTGGTTAGGTTAATTCCTATATATATATATATATATTTGAGGCTATTGCAAATTGTGTTGTTTTCATGATTTCCCTTTCTGCTTGAGCATTGTTGGCATACACAAAGGTTGCTCATTTTTGTGGATTAATTTTGTATCCTGCTACTTTGCTGAAGTGGTCTATTATGAGTTTGGGAGTGGAGTATTTGGGGTCCTTCAGGTATAACAGCATGTCATCTGCAAATAAGGATAGTTTCATTTCTTCTGTCCTTATGTGGATCCCTTGAATGTGCTTTTCTTGCCTTACTTCTCTGGCTAAGGATCCTGTAACCATATTGAAGCAGAATGGAGAAAGTGGGCATCTATGCATTGTTTCTGATTTTAGGGAAAATGGTTTTAGTTTTTCCCCATGTAGTATTCTTTTGGCTGTTGGTCTATGATATATTACTTTTGTTGCTTTAAAGAATTTTCCTTCTGTTCTTTGAATATAAGTGCCTTATATTCTTTGAATAGGAGTGGATGGATTTTGTCAAAGGCTGTTTGTACATCGGTTGAGATGATCATGTGGTTCTTGATCTTGGCTCTGTTGATGTGCTGAATTGCATTTATGGATTTGCATATGTGGCATGTAGGTATGTATGTATATATCTTGTGTATGTTTCTTGCATCTGTGGGATGAAGCCTACTTTGTAATTTTTCATGTGGCATCCCAGATCTTGTTGTTTTGTCTCCCCTCCTCCTCCTCCTCCTCCTCCTCCTCCTCCTCCTCCTCCTCCTCCTCCTCCTCCTCCTCCTCCTCCTCCTCCTCCTCCTCCTCCTCCTCCTCCTCCTCCTCCTTCTTCATTTTTGGTAACCTCACAAGTGGTCTGTCAATTTAATCACTTTTTAAAGAAGAAGCTTTTTGTTGTATTAATTTCAGGTATATTTAAAAAATTTCTATCTCGATTTCTGCCATAACCTTTTTTAACATCTCTCTCCCTTTAGATTTAACTTTTTTCTTCCTTTTCTAGCAATTTTAATTATATCATGAGATTATTTACTTGAGCTGCTTCTGTTTTCTTTATGCTTAGGTCTTTCCCTTCAGCACTGTTATTGCTGTATCCCAGAGGTGCTGTTGTGATGTGTTTCCATTTTCATTGAATTGGAAGAACTTTCTAATTTCTTCTGTGACCCAGGTCTTACTCAGTAGTGTGCTGTTCAGCCTCCCTGTATTTGACTAATTTCTACAGTATGCTTTGTTCTTACAAACTAGTTTAATTCCACTATGGTCTAATAGGATGCAAGGGATTATGTCAATTCTCTTTATTTGTTTAGGTTCTTTATGTGAACTATAAAATTATCTATTTTGGAGAATGTTCCACAAGCTACTGAGAAGAGGTTATGGTGTCATTTAGTTCAGAGGCTTCTTGGCTTGTTTTGTTTGATTGACCTGTCCTTTGGTGAGAATGGAGTGTGAAACTCTCCCACTATTATTTTGTTTGGGTCTTTCTTGTTCTGTAAATCCAAGAGTTTTTGTTTAACACATTTAGATGCGCTATTGTTTGGTGCACAGACATTGACCACTATGATTTTCTCTTTATGGATCATTCCCTTTATTAATATGTAGGGACCTACATTGTCTTTTTGTACTGATTTTAATGAGAAGTCTGTTTTTTATCAGATATCCATATGGTGACTACTGCCTTCTTACAGGGTACATTTGGGTGGAAGATCTTTTCCATAACATGACTTGGAGTTTGTTTTTACTTTGGCTGTGAGATGGGTCTCTTGGAGACAATGAATTAATAGATCTTGTTTTCTTTCTTTTTTTGCTATTTATTTATTTATATTGTGAAAATACTGTACAGAGGGGTTACAATTACATGGGCAAAGTAATGAGTACATTTATTATCAAGTATTGTTGCCTCCTCCTTTGTTTCCCCTTCCCATCCCTTCCCATTCCTTCCCATCTCCCCTCACCCCCTAACTCCCCCATGGATCTTCTTTTCTGAGCCAGTCTGTAGTTCTTTTTCTTTTGATTGGAGAATTTGAGTGTGTTAATGTTTAGGATTATTAGAGAGAGATGTGTTATGTTATCTGCCATTTTCTTGTTTTCTTGTTGCTTCTTTCCTTTCCCTGCACTTACTAAATTGATCTTCTAGTGATTTCTGTCTGATATGATTCCCTGATCTTAATTGTTTTCTTCAGATTTTATTCTTCTTTTATTATTTTTTGCAGTGTGGGTTTAGTGTTCATGAATTTCTTTAATTTTTGTCATGAAAGGTTTTCATTTCGATAGCTTCTCTGGGTACACCAATTTGAGTAGGCAGTTGTTGGAAACTACATTATCAGGCTCTTTGCATTGAGGGTTCATGTGGAAAGGTCCTCAGCGATTTTGATTTTTCCATTGTAATGTAATTCCTTCTTTGATTTTGTGGCATTTAAAATCAGTTCCTTGCTACTCAGGTCTAATGGTTTTACTATGATATGTATAGAAGTGTTCTAGGATCGTGTCTACTAGGTGTTCTATATGCTTCTGTTATGCAGGTGAGATTTTCTCTCTTAAGATTGGGGAAATTTTCTGTAATGATCTTATTGAATAGGTGTTCCATTACTCTTTTGAAATTTTTCCATCTCACCTATCCCAGTTTATATGTTGATTTGAGTTCTTGGCTTTTTCTGCCAATTCTTGGATTTCCTTTTGGTAATTTTTGAGTTCTTTTTTCCATACCTATTAATTGCTGTTCCAGATTCTCTGTTTTATCCTCAACTCCTGATATTCTATTTTCCATCTCACTTATTATGTTACCTATAGCTTCCATTATGGTTTGCATTGTGGAAATTGACAACTTATGGTTCCTATATCAGGTCTCATTGTTAATTCTATCTTTTAATGAGGTATATACTGTGTCTATTTTTGTCTGTATCTTTTTTGAAGTGTTGGAATTTCTTTGATATTTCTTTTTGTGTTCTTGAAATTGCTTTTCCATCTTCCCTTTTATTTCATTGGCCAATTTGGCCATCATTTCTTTACTGGTTCCTTTGTCCTCCATTTCTTCTTCCTTGTTACTGTAGTTCTTTCCTGGATTGCTGCTGGCTTTTGGATTTGGTTTGTTTTCTTGACTGTCCATGACTCTTGTAATCTTTCCTTTTGGTATATGCATTTGGGTTCAGGGATTGTCGGTGCTGTAGTCTAATCTTTGTCTGTTGGCCCAATTTTTGCCTGTCAGGTACCAACAGCCTTCACTTTGCCTGGGCTGGTTTACACTGGGTAGGGTAACTGAAGCAGGGTCCCCAAGCTGGCTAGCACCTGTGTGCATAATCAGCCCTGGGATAACTGAAAGGAGCTTGGTCTGGTCTGCAGCGGGGACTGAAGTTAGCTTCAGGAGTCTGGGTTAGGCATTGGCTTCAGAAGGATTGGGGTCCTCACTGTGCACAGGGCTTTTTTTGTGCCTTGGCCCTGGGTTGGTTCTCTTCCAACAAGTGACCAGCAGTTGGTCTGGTGCATCTTGTATGTGTTTACATGTGCTCTGCCTGTTACTCATACATTTACTCTTTTTGCAGTTCCAGACAGGGACCAGTGGGTCCTGGCAGGGTTCAGTGCTGCAGCTACCAACAAGGGTGTGCTCTGTTGGTGGACAGCATGTACCTGTGATTTGACCTGCAAATGTTTAATGGGCCTGCAGTTCTCGTCAGGGTTTGGCACCTAGGCAGCTTGCACTCCTGTATAGGGCTGGTGCATGCATTCACTTGGCTGTTCCTGGTGGAAATGCTCTACAGGTGGCTGGTTAGCACACATGTTTGTGTTTTCTGACAGGAGAGCCCTCTACCAGTGCCTGACTTGTCTGTTAGGGAGGGCCGAGATTTGGACTACTCTGGGATGAGGGGGCATGTCCCTGTGGGTGAGTGAACGTTGGTTCTCACACTGACCTTTCTCTGGATAGCCAGTGCTATGGGGGATACAGGGTCCTAGCACCTGTCTAGTTGGAGTTCCTGTAGCCTTCCACTGGAAGCCAGCAGTTGGGGTGGTGGGAATATGGAAGGGCTCAGGCCTCTTTGTGTGCTTCAAGTGTGTTGTTCCTTCTTAGCAGGGAGAGAGGTCCAGATCAACCTCTGTGGGTCACTAACCAGTGCTGCAGTACTGGTCTCCTGTGTGGGGTGAGTGGCTCCAGCCTGATACTTACTGATCCTAGAACTGGTTTTGGATGACTGTCAGTGCTGTGGCAGATTTCTGTATCTATTGTTGCAGATTTCAGGTTGGTAGGCCACTATGTTCCTTCATATCAATTGTGGGCTGAGCAGTGGGGCAGTGGGAGCTGTCTCTGACTGGGTGTTGCTGTGCCTGGTCTCTGGTCTTGGTCTCTGCCCGGTCTGTGTCCAGTGCTATGGGAGTTTTCTGTGTCTGCCTTTTGAGATTGGCTGGTGTTCCTGAAGACACAAGCAGTGGGCCCCTTTCAATGCTTAACAGCACTGCCATGAGGGGTCAGGGGGTGGACTTTGAGATTTTCCATCTTTGTGTGTGCAAATTCCTGTGATTCTCTGCATGTTTGTTTATTCGTTATTGTCTATCTCTTGGGGGAACTGCATATGGGACCCTAAGTCTATTTGGTTAGAGAGAACTAGGGCCATTCTCTATTGCTTCAGTGCCATTTTTATACATTCAAAACTTAATTTCAGTAGTAAATACATGATTATCTAGGTTATTCTTTAAGTAATATGAGTCTTTCAAAGGATTGTTTTAATTTAATTGTTGACCTTATAGTCATCTCTTTTTGTTGTATGAGAACCATTTTTTTAAATTTTGGGTCTGGTCGTTGGGCCTGAACTCTGGGCCGGGGCGCTGTCCCTCAGCTCTTCAGCTCAAGGATAGCGCTCTACCACTTAAGCCACAGCACCACTTCCAGATTTTTTTCTTTTTGCTTATGTGGTGCTGAGGAATAGAACACAGGGTCTCATGCATGCAGGCAAGCACTCTACCACTGAGCCACCTTCCCAGCCCCATATGAGAACCATTTTAGACAACTATAACATCTTATACTTCTCCAAGGATTATTATTTCTTTTGCCTGTAGCAGTTTAGATATGATAAAGAACAGAAGAGAAGTACAGTTTATCATATTTACTTAATGTTCCAGGGCAGGGGGTTGTGTTTTGTCAGTCAATCTGCATCAGAGGTTGGCCCAGTAAATTCCTTAGCTTCTTTGAACTTCTGTCTCCTCTTCTACCAAGTGGGAGAAGTTAATGCCTACAATTCAAAAGAATCCATTGAGAGAAGGTGCTGAAATCATCCTAAATTCTACTAAATAATGGCTGTTATGATCAATAAAGTTAATGATACACATTCTTTCTGGGACAGGGGGTGAAATGTCAGACAGACAGGAAAATATCAATCTGCCTTTATTTCCCCTTTTGGCTGGAAGAATGGAGCAAGCCTTGCTGTAGTTAGAACCCTCAGAAGAATCTGGATCATGCTAAGCAGATGATCTGCTCAGGGATGCAGGCAGCAAACTCCACTGAGCCATATGGGTGAGTGGAGATGAAGTTCCAGGAAATGTAGCGCCCCCTTTCCCCTGCCCCCCCCAATCACCTTTCTGGCCTTTCAAATGGTGGGAAGTTGGAGGCATAGAAATGGAGGGACAAAGGGTGAACCAATGCTGTAACAGTACTCAATGGACACTTTTAAATGAACTATCCAACTTACTGGTGGAGATGGGAGTGGAGGAAACACTGCAAGAGAGCATGGGAAGGGGTGACCACTGGCTAAGAAGAATTGTCCTCATGACTTGACTTATGGAACTGTAACCCCTCTGTGCATCATTTATTTTATAATTACAAGGATGTTTTTTCTTTTTTTGTCAGTCATGGGGCTTGAACTCTGGGCCTGGGCGCTGTCCCTCAGCTCTTCAGCTCAAGGCTAGCGCTCTACCACTTGAGCTACAGCGCCACTTCCGGTTTTCGGGTGGTTTATTGGAGATAGGAGTCTCACAGACTTTCCTGCCCCGGCTTGCTTTGAACCGAGATCCTCAGATCTCAGCCCCCTGAGTAGCTAGGATTACAGATGTGAGCCACCAGCTCCCAGCTAGAATGACATTTTTTAATGGTAGCAATTTTCAACTCCAGCTATCTATTCCTCCAGATGCAGAATGAAACCATCTATTCTTTAAATGTTGAAAACTAATTTGTGTGTGGTAGTGGGCACTGAAACTTGAACTCAGGTTTTCATGCTCTGATTTAGCTTTTTAAAAAATTCAAGATTGGTGCTCTACCAACTTGAACCACACCTCTTCCTCTGTCTTTTTTGCTGATTAATTGGAGATAAGAGCCTCTCCAGTTGGTCTGCTCAGGCTTGCTTTGAACCTTGATCCTCAGATCTCAGCCTCTTGAGTATCTGGGATGACATGTGTGAGCCACAGGCACCAGACCTGACAAACTAATTTGAAAGTCTAAAATCTTCTGTGGGTCAAGCAAAACCGTCTGTGGGTACTAATCTGGGGGATCTATAGCACAATATAATATCATCATAATATTGTCTCTTTTAAACACACACACACACACACACACACACACACACACACACACACACACACACACAAGCGAAGGCAGAGAGACTCATGTGGATGAAATAATCATGGAGTTTTCTCCTTGATCTCTTTGCTACTCTACATTTGGCAATGGTCAAGGCTCTTAGTCTAGTTGCCTATGTTCTGCATTTGTGTATTTTCTGTCCCACTAAACTCTTCAAGAATCATTTCCAATGCAGTTTATGCCCAGTGTTTACTGGCAATAATCATAGTTCAAAGTGAGACATGCAGCTCAATTCTAACATGTTGAGGGAGCGACAGGCATGGGGTGACCAAACAACTCGAGCCCCCAAGCAGGAGAGAGACCCAGTCTGAGCAACAACCTTTTGCTGATGACCTCCTTCTGAACAGCAACAGCATATGATCATGCTTCTCTGCTTATGAAAATAGTACTGTTTGGGACCAAAATACACTTTCAGATAGGAAAAAGAATACAGTGTATTGAGCACTGTTAGAGGCAGGGCCTAGACCAGAGACTTCCCATGAGTTAGCTTTGCAATCACCCTGTGAGGTAAACATTATCTTTGTTCCCATTAGGTAGACCAGAAAACTGAAGAACAAGCAAACATTATCTCAAGATTTGTGATGCTGGAAAGGAGTAGAGACAGAAGGAATGAGTCAGCCTGATGCAGAAACCAATGTGGTTCCCCATCCCACGTGTCTGCTATCTTTGGAGCAGCGAAAGAGACGTGTGGTCACACGGTCACATGATCTTCTGGTCATGTAATTATGTGGTCTCCTTCCTGAAGATGTGGAGGAGAGATCAACAGAAAGCATCAGCTGACTTGTGCCAACTTTGTCTGTGAAACAAGATTAGGCAGGTGACCTATTCCAGGATTTAGGCAGCATGGATTCTGGAGCAAAATTCCATGGAAGGAATTTGGGGACTATATTTCTCAGTACTTGCCTCAGTCCTTGGTATTTCTTCATTTGACTCTCCTGGGAGTCTGGCCTCAAAGGGCATGCCCAAATCCCCCCTATGGCAAGAAAGAAGGGCCAGCATTGGACTTGTGCTTATGATATTACAGGATTATGAATGAATTAATGCATTAGGGAATGAATGAAATGATATAAACACATGGTAAATTGGTTCCAACTCTCCAGTGACATTTGACACATAAGCGAAGATTTCAAAGAGAAGCTTTTCCATTTTAAGCTTAAAATATAATCAGCAGAGCCAGGAGCCTGTGGCTCACCGCTGTCATCCTAACTACTCAGGAGGCTGAGATCTAAGGATCGCAGTTCAAAGCCAGCTTGGGTAGGAAAGCCTGTGAGACTCTTCTTTTTTAATTAACTACCAAAAGAAACCACCAGGGCTGGGAAGGTGGTTCAGTGGTAGAGCGCTTGCCTTGCATGCCTGAGGCTCTGGGTTCAATTCCTAAGCACAACATAAGCAAAAAGAAAAAAAGCCAGAAAGTGGCACTGTGGCTCAAGTGGTAGAGCGCTAGCCTTGAGCTGAAGAGCTGAGGGACAGCACCCAGGCCCAGAGTTCAGGCCCCATGACCGGACCCCCCCAAAAAATTTAACAAAAGAAACCACCAGAATTGGAGCTGTGACTCAAGTGGTAGAGTGCCAGCCTTGAGCAAAAAATAATTCAGAGACAGTGTCCAGGACTGGTACAAAAAGGAAAAGCAAGAAAACAAAACAAAACAACAAAAAAAACAACCAATAATAAGCAGAAAGCCCACAAGGGTGAAAACAAAGATTGGGTGAAAAAATCTTTTCACTGCTAACAAAGCAATTGTTCCCAGAGAAGGATAAATGAGTAGATAAATCTATTGGGAGCTTCTATTCTGGATGCTTGGGTCTCTGCAGAGAACAGAAACTTTAGAAGAAGAAAAAGTAAAGAAAGATGGAAAAGGAAGTAGGAGGCGGGCTTCACTCTGAAGCTACACCTCTTCCTCTTCCTCCCTGTCACTCTAATGCCTTCCTCCGAGTCCATTCATTCCCAGGACCTAGGTTTGCTCAGATAAGGGATTTGCAGAGAAAGAACTCTCCCTATCTCTCCCCTGAAGAAGAAAAGTTCTACCCACTTTCCTCTCTGCCAGTGTCCCAGATGTGATCTGCTTGACAAACAAAAATACACAGTGAATTTTTAAAAAGGGCAGTGGCAGCCCAAACAGCTATCTGTTCAACCCCAGAGAATTTTTCTCAGCCAGGGCTTGTTTTCTAAATTCCTCTTATCAATGATTGGCTCAGCAATTGGCCAGGTGATGCAGTTCTGGCGAATGAGGGAATGCATGTCAAGGGTGTAAGGGAGGAGGGGAGAAGTTTCCTGTCTCTGTGAAGCAACAGCAGACAATGTCTCCTAGAGCAAGGCCACCATCTTATTCCCAAAGATGGACTTAATATGTTGAATAGATATGCCAAAATAAACCATGATGCATCCCCACCCAGCTACTGTCTGCGTCTTATCTTGACACATCCCTCCTTCTGTACCTGCACGTGGTATATATCTGATGTTGTTTATTTAAATTCATTTGTGCCACAGGGTTCTGTTCATGGTAGCCAGAAGCCTCCAAAGTGATGAAACAACTCCTTTCCCCTCCATTCCACATGGATCCACTCACTGGCCCTAAAAGTGTGGGTAGCAGGGCTATCACCAAAGACTGTGAACAACAGAAGTGGTACCAAAAAAAAAAAAAGGAGGAAAGTGATAAAGCAGCATTGGGGGGAGGGGTGCGGCTATGCTCTGAGCCTCTCTCTCAAATTGAGAAAATGGTGAGTCTTTCCAATTTTGTATTCCAAGACAAGTTCCAGGTAAGCCTCTAGCAGGGGACAAATCTTCATCACAATGGACAGAGCTCTCTGAAGGAATGACTGAAGAGCTTCCAGCAGCTCTGCTGTACCCACTGAATAGCCCGGAGTCTGTGAATCACTGTCTCCACATGATTTCTTCTCTTACTCATAGATGCAAAGGTTGAGGCAAGACTGGTCACGATTTTGCTTGAAATGTGTCCCCAAAGTGTCTGGTAGATACATTTTGTTTTTTCTACCTTAGGCCTGAGTAAATGAGCTGTGATTTGAGACCAGAGGTAGTAGCCCCATCAGACTGTTGGTGTGAGCTAGTGATAATCCTTGCATTGTTAAAGCAGTGTTCAAAAGAAGAGGAAGGAAGAAGAGTAGGTCCAGAGATCCTAGGATCCACAAAATCTAAGAAGTTTCTTGTCTGTGCTTCTTAGTGGATTAACTTTGTTGGTCCTGACTAATAGCCTACGTTCATCTGTCATAAGCAACCATCAAAGATAAATAAAGCCAGGTGCCAGTGCCTCACACCTGTAATCCTAGCTACTCAGGAAGCTGAGATCTGAGGGTCACAGTTCAGAGCCAGCCTAGGCTGGCATATCTTCCATAAACCACCAGAAAACCAGAAGTGGCACTGTGGCTCAAGTGGTAGAGCACTTGGCTTGAGCTGAAATGCTGAGGGACAGTGTTCAGGCCCAGAGTTCAAGCCCCACAACCGGCCAAAAAAAGAGATAAATGAAAGAGTCCTGTGTGCTGAAATGAAAGCAAAAATGTTAAGCAAAAATTGAAGAGGTCTGCACACACCATGAGTGGCCTAATTACTGTTGTGTTAAAATACTGGGGGAGAAAGAATTTATTAGATTCATCCAAATAAAATGTTGAAGTAAGCACTCAGGAATCTTAACAACGATCATCTCTGAGGTAAATGAGATGCCATAACATAGAGATGCAGAGAAAGCCTTGTCTTTTGTGTCAGTACTAGGATTTGAACTCAGGATCTTGCACTTTTTGTTTCTTTTGCTCAAAGTTGGCACTCTACCACTTGAGCCACAGGGCCACTTCATATTATGTAAACAATGCCTACTCTGTCTGTGGAGGAGGCTGTGTGACTCTGATAAAGTCACACACCTTATCTGGGCCTCATGTACTTACTTCTAAGGTTAAATGATTGCCTGGATCAGGTGTCATAAATGATTGGGCCATCAAGTATTAAAATGGCTAGACAGGTCAAGAGGTCTGGAACTAGAGAGCTCTGGGCAAGTGCAAAGCAAGGTGTATACTCATTCATATGTACACACACATATGCACACACATGCATGCATGCACAAACACACACACACACAAACCAATTTCTCATAGTATACTACTGAAGACGTATAAGGATCAATATTGGCTTGAAATGTGACTTAATGATAGAGTGCTTGCCTATCATGCATGAAGTCCTGGGTTCAATTCCTCAGTACCACATAAATAGAAAAGCCGGAAGTGGTGCCATGGCTCAAGTGGTAGCATGCTAGCCTTGATCAAAAGAAGCTCAGGGACAGTGTCCTAAGTTCAAGCCCCAGGACTGGCAAAAAAAGACCAATGTTATCAAAAAAATCTGGTGTCCCAGAGGAGCCAGAAACACATGTGAATTGCATGTGAAAATATCTCATTTTTAAGTCAGGCACCAGTGGCTCATGCCTGTAATCCTAGCTACTCAGGAGGCTGAGATCTGAGGACCATGATTCAAAGCCATCCTGAAAATTCATGAGACTCTCATCTCCAATTAACCAAAAGGCTGGAGGTAGACTTGAGGCTCAAGTGATAGAGCAGCAGCCCGGAGCACAAAAACTCAGGGACAGCACCCAAGCTCCAAGCTTAAGTTCCAGGAACAATTCGCTGGTACTAAACCAAACCCATCTAACAAGTCATCTACCTACAGGCTGCCTATAGCTACCTCTCACTAAACAGTCATTGTAAGCTGGGCACTGGTGGCTCAGGCCTGTAATCCAAGCTACTCAGGAAACTGAGATCTGAGGCTCAAGGTTCAAAGCTAGCCTAAGCAGGAAAATTTATAAGACTCTTATCTCCAATTTACACCAAAATGATGGGAGTGGAGCTATGGCTCATGTAGTAGAGTGCTAGCCTAAAGATCAATATCCAGGCCCTGAGTTCAATCCCCACTTACAGCCCCCCCAAAAAGTGATTGTGGATACTGGAAGTCCAAAGCATTGAAGCCCTGATGGAGATAAAGAACTCCATCTTCCAGAAAGTTCTAGCTTCACTAGCCCCCTCCACCAAAAGCTCACATTCCTTTTCCCACTGGTGTCTCCTCCTCCCCCAGACAAATGAGAGCTGGCAGAAGACCCTTGGGATAAAAATTCTGAGCAAAGCCAAGCATGGGTGGCTCACACTTTTAATCTGAGCTGAGATCTGATGATCTTAGTTCAAAGCCCAGGTTAGAAAAAAGCCTGTCATATGACCATATAATATGATGCTAAGTGAAATTAACTCCGCCTCCCCCCCCCCAAGATAGGGAAACAAGAGGTTTTATCTTTCTTGCTGTTATTTTAATGTATGTATAATGTACTATGTGATTTTTTTGTTTGTTTTGTCTGTTCTTTCCCCATTGGTATAACCCCTGGTTCATTGATTGTAGTGCCCTGCATCTTGTATATACAATTTTCTAATTTGGGGAAGGGAAGGGAAATAACAAAATGCTGAAATAAAGATACAGGTTGACCCATTGTGACAATGAGGTGTACAAGAAATTGTGTTGAAAATGAAGTTTACAACTTCTGGGGGGGGTGGGAGGAGTGGGCCGGTAGGGAGGGAAGGGATGGTATGGGAAAAACAGAGGAGGAAGTAACAATGCTTCCATGGGAAATGTACTCATTACCTTACTCATGTAACTGTAACCCTCTGTACAGTATCTTTACAAAAATATATTAAATAAATAAAGTTTTCATAATATATATTTGAATATATATCTGTATATATACATATACATGTATTTGTACATATGTATATACACATATATACAGATATAAATACATATGTGTATATATATATCTGAAAGCGGAGCTTTGGCTCAAATGGTAAGGCACCAGCTGCCTGGAGCACAGGAAAATCTAAAGGATAACACCTAGGCACTGAGTTCAAGCCCCAATACTGGGGCACCCACAAAAGGAGGAAGAGGGAAGTCATCGGGAGCCTCTTTGTACCCTCAGGGAGCAGAAGGGACAGAAGCTTTCCTTGCCCACAGACAATTCCCTGATGTGGAGAGGTAGCTCTCTTTCCCCATCCCCCCTGTCCAGGCGATGGGTACCTCCTTTCAGTCCCCATAACCAACATCTTGCCATTTTTTCCCCAAGTGATTTCCCCCACCCCAACCTTCCATTTAAAAGCCACACACCCCTCCTCCAGGCGACCCTGACAACCAGGCTCAATGTTCATTTTTTAGGGGGGGGAAGTCCTGTCGTGGGACCTGAACTCTGGGCCTGGGCACTGTCCCTTAGCTCTTCAGCTCAAGGCTAGCACTTTACCACTTGCCCCACAGCACCACTTCCAGCTTTTTTCTTTTTGCTTATGTGGTGCTGAGGAATCAAACCCAGGGCCTCAGGCAAGCACTCTATCACTGAGCCACCTTCCCAGCCCTCAATGTTCATTTTTGCCATGGCTGGGAGCCACACTGTGTTCCCTGGTGACAATACTAAGGTGAATGGAATACTGAAAATGTTGACGGTGGGCATGTCTGTGTGCACATGCATGCTAGGAACAGCTATCACTGGTGGGGCGGGCAGAATTGTCAGCCTTTGCATCCCAGTTATAAAGAAACACGCCATACAGAGAACTGGAAGGAGAAAATGGCCTCGTTCTGTATCCAGTCAGGGCCCCCTCAGTCCATGCAGGAATCAGCTACACCCTGCACTGAAAGCTGCCCATCTGCTAGCACCAGACTCCTTGCCACCTGTGTGCCATAGCTTGAAGCCTAAGCATCAGTCACTCAAACAATCTCCCAGAACTCTCTGCACCCCTCCCTCTCACTCAGAATCCCCTTCCCTGGAAGGAGGGCACACTTCCATATTTAATTAGAAGACTTTGGATGTTCTACAGTGTCTATTTGTGCAAGACACTGTTGAAAATGAACTTTATTCTAGAACTCTTGACAGAACCGCTGGCAATGCCTTCCAGTGAATCCACATGGCCAGTCCTAGAAGGAATAAGACATTTTACTGACTGAGCACCTTCTATCAGTCAGACATGATGCTGAACTTTTTCCCTACTTCAAATGCTTGAGATCTCTCAAACCAGCATGTTGTCAACCAAAGACACTGACACAGACAGGTGGAGAGCCCTGGCTTTCCTCCCTCTGCTCCTCCACCTCACATTGGCTAGAAGTTGGGCCTGAGATAACAACAGTGAACTATTCGATGTGAGATGCTTGAGAAGATGGCTAGCACCAAGGCTGCTTTTATGGCACCATCATAACGGGGAAATCTGGGAAAAGTAAATCATCAGCAGAGTTCCTCCCATGAGACACTTGAGAAAAGGAAACAGGTGTTCAGAGAGATGCTTCAATTTGAGGAAAATAGGAAAAAAATCATGATAAAATCACCTTAAAATTTTTTTGGTGTCAGTACTGAGGCTTGAACTCAGGACCTGGATGTTGTGTCTCAGCTTTTTCACTCAAAGCTTGTGCTCTACCACTAGCTCCACGAGCCACACAGCTCCACTTCTGGCTTTCTGGGTGATTCATTAGAGATTTTTAAGTCTCTCAGACTTTCTTGCCCTACACTGGCTTTGAACTACAATCCTCACATCTCAGCCTCCTGAGTAGCTCAGATGACAGACACGAGTCATGGGCTCATGGAGAAGATGTCATTGGAAGAGGATTTTCCCAAAGGGAATCAGGAGACCATTGTGAAGCAGGTCTTAGGCAGAACACCAGCCACTGATGGGAAGGTAAATTCGGGCCACCTCTGCGTTCTCATCTAGAACAAGACTGGCTGCCAAGATGACTCAAAATGCCTTCCAAGGCTTTCTTTTTACGTACTTTTCTGGCCCTTGGACTATGTATCTGCATTCTTGAGTTTCCTTCCAATTAGTAATATGGCTCCTGTCACACAGTCTCTCCACCCAACTCCTATAGAAGATTTCCCATGAACCAGCTTCCCTCACCTAGCAAGAAACCAACACCAGCTGCTCAATAGAGGCTCCACCCCCACATTCCTGCTTTCTGCAGAAAATGGCTGTAGAGATATGCAGATGTTAGTGTCCTGAATTGCAATTCTGAAGATCCCAAACAAACCCCTTTCTTCTTTTGCAAATAATAGTAACAACAACAACCCTATACACAGCTTTTACATAACAAAGTCAAACCCAGGACCCAGGACTCCAAAGTATGGGTCAGGATCACTTTATAGGAAAATATTCTCACATCTGTGGGGAAACAAAATGAGAGACCAAGATGGAGTTCTCAGTAAACACGTGAACGCAGGGAGAACAGATGCATATCATTCCCCAGACACAGAGTTCATTTCTTTGGGATATCCTTTCAGGGGGTCTGTTTGTGACTGAAAAGATCTGAGGTTCCTTATCATTTGTTCTTTTTTTTCTTTTAATGAATGAATCATGGTAGTTCCTATTTAAGCCCCCTAAAAGTTCTCATTCAGAAGGTTTAATCCCAGCTGGTAAAAGGGCTTTGGGGTCTGAAGAAACGTGGGTGTTGATCCGCTAGTGTCCAGCAGAGGGCACCCACATCCACACACTCAGCAGCAACAAAGGGAATGAAGTGGGCAATCACAGCTTTCAGACAGACAGCCCCATCCTTACCAGGTCATGGTCAGACTTCAGTGGGGACTGGAAAACACCAAGGAATAGAAAGAGCTTTTGAAAAGCAAAGCTCATTTTCACATGCCTGTGGGTTTCCAAGTGAAGCCACCATCACCCCTACTGCCCTCTCCAGATGGAGACTGCAAAGCCAAGACCTCTTCTGCCTGCATGGCACCATGGCTGCCCCATTTCTGGCAACTCTAGGGGGATCGCTGACACTGGTGGACAGAGATTTCTCTGTATCCAATCACAGGCCTCCTGGGAATTAGTCTCAGAGACCATTACCACCTAGTGGGTGCTGAAGTATGTTCTCATTAGACTCAATATGTTATTTAGTTAATTAAATGCTCTCCTTTTGATGACATTAATTAGACCTACTGCTAACTCCTCAGAAACCAAAATCAAAACAAAAAGGGAAAACTTTGCTTCTAACCCAAGAAGGCTCAGTGGAGCCAAAGAGAAGTCATTCTCTCTCTCTTTATCTTTGTCTCTATCTCTGTCTTTCCTTCTATCTCTGTCTGTCTGTCTGTCTGTCTGTCTGTCTGTCCGTCCCTCTCTCTGTCTCTCTGTCTCTCTCTGTCTCTCTCTGTCTCTCTCTGTCTCTCTGTCTCTCTGTCTCTCTGTCTCTGTCTCTGTCTCTGTCTCTGTCTCTGTCTCTGTCTCTGTCTCTCTCTCTCTCTCTCTCTCTCTCTCTCTCTCTCTCTCTCTCTTAGACAGAATTAGTTCAAATGGGGCCAGAGCCAGGTGCTAGTGGCTCACACCTGTAATCCTAGCTACTCAGGAGGCTTAGATCTGAAGATCACAGTTCAAAGCCAGCCCAGGTAGGAGAGTCTGTAAGAATTTTATTTCTCAATGAATCACCAAAAATACTCCAAAATACTCCTGCAGATGTGAGGCATATGGCTCAAGTTGTAGAGTACTGAGCTTTGAGTGAAAAAGCTAAGGGACAGTGCCTAGGCCCTTAGTTCAAGCCCCAGGAGTCATACACACAAACACACACAGTTCAAATAGAACTTGAAGCAAATTAGACTTCATGAAGTCATTTTTCCTGTGAAGATGTGATAAGATGTTGTGACTGAGATGAATGTGGCATTCTGTGTAGTATTTTAGAGGTTGCAATGGAATGGAATACGATCTCTCTCTCTCTGAAGGAATGACAGATCTAAGATCTAAGAGTCAAAATGTTGAAAACAAAAGGC